>NC_089771.1:10086110-10103610 GCF_040412425.1 Macrobrachium rosenbergii
TAATAGTGTTGAGGTTGTTAAAAACTTTGAAGTTAATAGATGTTATTTTCCAGGTTTATCCTTGAATTCTGTACAAGTTTTGGAGTACATGCCTTCGGAGATGCATCAGAGAAAGGTTACAGTAGCTGGGTAGCTGTGTGTATCTACATATACCTAAATCTGATAAGGAATTTCATGTATCATTTGTTATTGCTAGAACTAAAGTGGCTCTTATGAAGCGGTTTACCTAGCCTCGGCTGGAACTACTTGGAGCCTTATTGAGTTAGTGGTCGTCTAATTAAGTTTGTGAAATCTGCTTTAAACTTGAATGATGGTGTCCAATTAGTTGCTGGACAGGTTCTAAAGTCTCACTGTCTTGGATAAAGGTTAATCCTACTAAAGACACGTAAACATTGTCCGTTATTGCCTGAAGGTATTAAGCAAATCTTCAATTAGTGAAAATATCATAAAAATATTAGCCTTTATTTTAATCCCCTGTAAAAGGATATATAGCTCGTGCAGGACTCGAACCAGACCTTCAGTGAGTTTCGACTGACTGCTGACGCCTTGAGCTAACGGACATATTGACTAGACAGGGATTAGTAAGGTCAATATTTTCAAGTAAAATGTTTATGACTTTGTAACAGCATATATAAAAAGATTTTATCAATTGTGAAATCTGCTTTACACTTGAATGATGGTGTCCAATTAGTTGCTGGACAGATTGCAAGTCTCACTGTCTTGGATAAAGGTTAATCCTACTAAATGGAAAAAAATTTGCTAGAGCAGGATTCAAACATTAACATCTCCTAGTGATTGGTTCCATTGCTCCTGGCAAAGATAATCCTGCTGATTTGATGACCTGAAGGGTTACTGGTGATCGGTCAATTTCAAATGACATACGGCTTAAAGGTCCCAAATGGTTCCACTTCTCAAACTTGTGCTAGTATTGAGGTTGATGCAAAGGTTTTCTTTTTCCAGTGAAGAATATAAGGGAGGAGGAGGAGTGATTATGACTGTTAATGAAGATGTCAGTTCTATATTGTATTTGCTCCATTTTCTTTATAGAGCTTAGAGCTCCTATGATGGGGAGTATGTTAAGAATATAGTGTAGTCTCTGAGTCTAAGTTACCACCTACTAATTACGTACTCTTTTTCTCCTATATGAATTTTGTTTGAGCATTTTATATATATATATATATATATATATATATATATATATATATATATATATATATATATATATATATATATATATATATATATATTCCTGTATTTGTGTTGTATACTTTTGAGAGAAGGACTGAAGTAAACATCTTCACTTGTTTAGGCCATTGTGATGTAATGAATAAGCAAACGAAGCACTTATTTTCCAACTGCGCATTTTGTATCCACGATCTTGAGAGTAAAAACTGTTTTATTTAAGATGGTTGCCTTCTCATTTATAAACCCGACCGTCTTCATTTGAGACTTGAGATTGCCTCAGGATCTACAATATGCATTGCCGTGGTGTTTAGTAACTGCATTGCCGTGCGTGTGTTAAGTAATATGCATTGCCGTGCGTGTTTAGTAATATGCATTACCAACTATGCATTGCCAAAAGTGTGTGTTTAGTAATATGCATTGCCGAGTAATATGCATTGCCGTGCGTGTTTAGTAATATGGCCACCGTGCGTGTTTTCAGTAATATGCATTGCCGTGTGTGTGTTTAATAATATGCATTGCCGTGCGTGTGTTTAGTAATATGCATTGCCGTGCGTGTGTTTAGTAATATGCATATCCGTGCGTGTGTTAGTAATACGCATTGCTGTATGCTGAACTAAAGACACGTAAACATTGTCCGTTATTGCTCTGAAGGTATTACAAATCTTCAATTAGTGAAAAATATCATAAAAATATTAGCCTTTTTATTTTAATCACCTGTAAAAGGATATATAGCCCGTGCAGGACTCGAACCCAGCGACCTTCAGTGAGTTTCGACCGATTGCTGACGCTCTACCAACTGAGCTAACGGGGACACATTGACTTTAGTAAGGTCAATGTTTTCAAGAAAGAGGTAAATGTTTATGACTTTGTAACAGCATATATAAAAAGATTTTATCAATTGTGAAATCTGCTTTACACTTGAATGATGGTGTCCAGTTAGTTGCTGGACAGATTCTAAAGTCTCACTGTCTTGGATAAAGGTTAATCCTACTAAATGGAAAACGTTTGTAGCCAATAGAGCAGTTGAGATTCAAACATTAACATCTCCTAGTGATTGGTTCCATTGCCCTGACAAAGATAATCCTGCTGATTTGATGACCTGAAGGGTTACTGGTGATCAGTCAATTTCAAATGACATACGGCTTAAAGGTCCCAAATGGTTGTCTACTTCCTCAAACTTGTGTGCCAATGCTAGTATTGAGGTTGATGCAAATGGTTTTGTTTTTTCCAGTGAAGAATATAAGGGAGGAGGAGGAGTGATTATGACTGTTAATGAAGATGTCAGTTCTATATTTGACTTCAGTAGATGGACTGATTTTACCAAAGTAATGAACATTATTACCTTGGTTATGAGATTCATTAACAATTGCAAACCTAATGGTGCTAAACTTTCAGGTCCTCTCATTCATAACGAGTTGAGTAATGCAATGGACAAGACTTTTATTTGTGTACAAAGGGAATATTATAAGAAAGAAATTAGTGTTTTGTCTCGAGGAAAACCTCTCCCTAGGAATTCCTCCTTGAGAAAACTTGACCTTTTCTCCACTGCAAGGAATTATTGAGAATCAAGGGTAGATTACAATATTCTGACATGAGTTATGACAGCAAGCACCCCATTATAATTCCTAATTGTCATGTGTCTAAATTTATAGTGCAGTTTCAGCATAAATTTTTGAAGCATGCTGGTGTTCATACTTTCATGTCAACCTTCAGAAACTCTTATTGGCTTATTGGATTAAGGAGACTGGCCAAAAGAGTTTGTAAAGAATGTGTTGCTTGCAAAAGATTTGACTCTAGGCCATGCAATCAGCCTCCCCCTCCCCTGCCGGTATTGAGAGTTAACAATATTCCCCTTTGCCTTAACTGGTCTAGATTATGCAGACCCTTTGTTTGCCGTTGATCTTCCGTTTAAGAAATTGTACATATTATTATTTACTTGTGCTGTTACAAGGGCTGTTCATTTGGAGTTAACAGACTCTCTTTCTGTGCCTGATTGTATTTAGCCAGACGAGGTCTTCCGTCTGTGATATGCTCAGATAATGCTAAAACCCTAATCAGTGTTGCAAATAAGCTTCAACAATACTTTAGTGTTTTGAGTCCTGATTGGAAATTCATTGCTCCCAGATCCCCATGGTGGGGAGCTTTGTAGGAATGTCTTGTGAGGTCAGTGAAGTCTGCTCTAAAGAAATCTCTTGGCAATAAATGCTTAACTAAATGTGAACTTGAAACAACTTTGTTTGAAGTAGAAGCTTGCATCAGTTCTAGACCTTTGACTATGTAAATGAAGTACCTGATGTAACTGATCCTTTGACTCCCTCACACTTTCTGATTAGTCGAGTTGCAGGTTTTCAGCCTCATGTGTCTGATGAACATGTAAATATCAGTGATAAAGATTTAAGTGAAAGAGAAATTGTTCGGAAAAGGCGACTCGACAAATTTTGGAAAGTGTGGAGTGATGACTATTTAAGGAATTTACCCACTACAGCAAAGAGCTTTAAACCTAATTGTAATCTGAAGTAAGGTTCTGTTGTCTTGATAAGAGAAGACGATGTTCCTAGAATGAGTTGGCCTGTGGCATAGCTACTGATTTATTTCCTGGCAGGGACGGTATAGTAAGATGTGTTAATGTACGAACTACTAAAAGGTGTGTTGTGTGGTCTGTTCAAAAGTTACATGATTTAGAGATTTTCTATGATGTAAATAATGTTAGCGGAAATGCTCAAACTTCTATAGAGAGTCCTATACAAGATAAAAATAAGGATGCTGTTGCTGAGGATACTGATGAATCTAAGAATTTTGATCGGGTAAGGTTATCTAAGAGAGGGTTTGTGATAAAGCCCCGTACTTTACTTGATTTATGAAGTAGGACCTTGTGAAAAAGGTTACTTATGGGTAATGTGAACTCAGTGAACAGTAGTTTATGTTTTTTATACCGTGAAATCTGATTTTATTTGCTTTATTTTATTTATAGGAGCTTGGGAGCTCCTATGGTGGGGAGTATGTGTTTAGAATATAGTGTAGTCTTTAAGTCTTCGTTAGTTTGTTTAGTTACCCCCTACCAATTACGTACTCGTTTTCTCCAATATGAATTTTGTTTGAGTATTATATATATATATATATATATATATATATATATATATATATATATATATATATATATATATATATATATATATATATATATATATATATATATATATATATATATATATATTCCTGTATTTGTGCTGTAAACTTTGAGAGAAGGGACTGAAGTAAACATCTTGACTTGCTTAGGCCATTGTGAAGTTTATATGTAATGAATAAGCAAAGAATACTTATTTTCCAACTGCGCATTTTGTATCCACGATCTTGAGAGTAAAAACAGTTTTATTTAAGATGGCTGCCTCTCATTTATAAACCTGACCGTCTTTCATTTGAGACTTGAGATTGCCTCAGGATCTACAATATGTATTGCCTTGCATGTGTTTAATAATATGCATTGCCGTTAGAAGATATTAAGAATATAAATTGAAATGCGTGTTTAGTAAAACATTGCCAGAGTGTTTTTGAATATGCATTGCCTGCGTGGTACGCATTGCTGTCTGAACTAAAGACACGTTGCACTGTCCGTTATTGTTCTGAAGATTAAAAATCTTCAATTATGTAAAATATCAAAAAATATTAGTCTTTATTTTAACCACCTGTAAAAGGTTATATAGCCCGTGCAGGACTGGAACCTCCGACCTTCAGTGAGTTTCGACCGATTGCTGACGCCTCTACCAACTGAGCTAACGGACATATTGAAAGACAGGGTTTAGTAAGGTCAATGTTTTCAAGGAAAGAGGTAAAATGTTTATGACTTTGTAACTGCATATAAGAAAAGATTTTATCAATTGTGAAATCATTTGATTTGATTACAAAAGTTTTTTTGGTGATTAATATATATATATATATATATATATATATGTATATATATATATATATATATATATATATATATATATATAGTTATATATATATATATATATATATATATATATATATATATATATATATATATATATATATATATATATATATATATAGCTGAGAGCTGGTAAGAAATATGCTATCAACTCCAAACAGACCAAGGGCAGAGGAAGACGTCCATAATAACGGCATAAGGTTATTTGTGCTTATGTTTCAAGACATCTGTCTCATTATCAAAGCTGGAATAAGTAAAATGATAAATATAAAATCAGACTCAGGCTTAAAATTAAAAAGAAAAAAGTTATACAAAAAGAAAGACAAAATTAAGAAGACTGTTCTGTTTGGAATGAGTATAAAAGTAGAGTGCCATAAACAAAGAATTCAGGCCGTAAACTCACGTCAGGTACAGAGTTGTTGAGGTTTGGTTGTTCAATCTTGGTACTAGTAGTTTAATAAAAGAGAGATCAAAGATAGTAAGGCCGAAGAACTGGGGACTTTGGAAAGTATTTTAAAATTTCTATAATCAATTTCCCCACATCTTTTGGCGTGTTCTCAGAATATTTGAGAACTCTGGATTAGATAGTTTGACTCAGTTCTATAACTGACCCCCTAACAATCAATCACTTTCAGTAGGCGGCGTGAGGCGCCCACGTATTTCCCGACTACATCGGGGCAAAAATAAATAGACGATGCTTGATGTCATAAGAGCTAATTTGTACTTTGTACTGGAATAAATGATTTGATATTAAGAGGATTGACTGGTATCAATTTACAATTAATGGCAATACTAGTTGAATTAGATTATTCAAAGTGTTGTAAAATACCATAATGGATCATAAAGAGACTGCTAAAAAAGTCATCTTAGAACTGTAGTTATTTGTAATTTAGGTATATATTTATCATTCAGAAATTTATTTTAAATGATAAAAGTCTGAAGAACGTCAGACTGTACTGCAGAAAGTATTTGTCAAAAAAGTTATTTCATTATTAAACCAAACTAGCTGAAGATATATTAAAAGCTCTTGGAAGAGGTAACAATAAATTTAATTTAAAGTTAAAACAGCAATTTGTTATAAAAATTAAAACCAAGACCGGAAAAGTCTTTTCCTAAATACTGATGAATTAAAACAATCGTTTTGGAAAATCTAAAAACATCCAGAAACGGCAATGTATTATCATTTTCATGCTAATCGTAAACAATCATTTGGGTAATAACCTTTCTGTACTTGCAGTTGAGGTAATGTCCATTTGTCCCCTTTGAGACGTCAAAAGGACCTGATGATATTTTTGTAGTCCTTTTCACATTTAAAGTTAGCAGAGGACTAGGGTCATGACCGTGATATCACTTTGGATACTTTGATTAGTGTAGATTATTATTGAGATTTATTAAAGCAAATACTATTGTAAGATTTGAGGATTAACCAGCATTATCAGTACTTTGAACCAGAGGTTCAGGATGTAAATAAAATTGTATAGGAATGTATTGGAACTCCTCAGAAGATGTGTTTTCATTTAAAGGTCTCAACTTAGGTAGTAATTTGAGTTTAATTACACCAAAAGAAGTTTGTTAAGTTTGATTGCTGGATTATTTGATCCACTTGCCTTAATAAGTCCTTTTCACCATGTATGTGCAAGTATTGTTTCAAGAGATATGGCATCTAGGACTTAGTTGGGATGAAAACCAGGCAACCTCATAATGTGCAACTTTTTGTTCCGGGAAAGGATTAATAGTGCTGAGGTTGTTAAAAATTTGAAGTTGATACATGTTATTTTCCAGGTTTATCTGAGTTCTGTACAAAAACCCTGGAAGTAGCATGCCTTCAGTGATGCATCAGAGAAAGGTTACAGTAGCTGGGTAGCTGTGAGTATCTACATATACCTAAATCTGATAAGGAATTTCATGTATCATTTGTTATTGCTAGAACTAAAGTGGCTCGTATCAAGCGGGTACCTTGCCTCGGCTGGAACTACTTGGAGCCTTATTGAGTGAGTGGTCGTCTAATTAAGTTTGTGAAATCTGCTTTACACTTGAATGATGATGTCCAGTTAGTTGCTGGACAGATTCTAGTCTCACTGTCTTGGATAAAGGTTAATCCTACTAAATGGAAAAATTTGTAGCCGATAGGGCAGTTGAGATTCAAACATTAACATCTCCTAGTGATTGGTTACCATTGCCCTGGAAAGATAATCCTGCTGATTTGATGACCCGAGGGGTTACTGGTGATCAGTCAATTTCAAACGACATACGGCTTAAAGGTCCCAAATGGTTGTCTACTTCCTCAAACTTGTATGCCAATGCTAGTATTGAGGTTGATGCTAATGGTTTTGTTTTTCCCAATGAAGAATATAAGGGAGGAGGAGTGATTATCACTGTTAATGAAGATGTCAGTTCTATATTTGACTTCAGTAGATGGAGTGATTTTACTAAAGTAATGAACATTGTTGCCTTGGTTATGAGATTCATTAACAACTGAAAACCTAGCGGTGCTAAACTTTCAGGTCCTCTCACTTATAATGAGTTGAGTAATGCAATGGACAAGACTTTTATTTGTGTACAAAGGGAATATTATGAGAAAGAAATTAGTGTTTTGTCTCGAGGAAAACCTCTCCCTAGTAATTCCTCCTTGAGAAAACTTGACCCTCTTCTTGACTGCAAGGGACTATTGAGAATCAATGGTAGATTACAATATTTTGACATGAGTTATGACAGCAAGCACCCCATTATACTTCCTTATTATCATGTGTCTAAACTTATAGTGCAGTTTCAGCATAAATTTTTGAGCATTCTGGTGTTCATACTTTCATGCCAACCTTCAGAAACTCTTATTGGCTTATTGGATTAAGGAGACTGGCCAAAAGAGTTTGTAAAGAATGTGTTGCTTGCAAAAGATTTTCGACTCTGGGTCATGAAATCAGCCTCCCCCTCCCCTGCCGGTATTGAGAGTTAACAATACGTTCCCCTTTGCCTTAACTGGTCTAGATTATGCAGGCCCTTTGTTTGCCGTTGATCTTCCATTTAAGAAATTGTATATATTATTATTTACTAGTGCTGATACAAGGGCTGTTCATTTGGAGTTAACAGACTCTCTTTCTGTGCTTGATTGTATTTAGCCAGGCGAGGTCTTCCGTCTGTGATATGCTCAGATAATACTAAAACCCTAATCAGTGTTGCAAATAAGCTTCAACAATATTTTAGTGTTTTGAGTCCTGACTGGAAATTCATTGCTCCCAGATCCTCATGGTGGGGAGGTTGGAAGGAACGTCTTGTGAGGTCAGTGAAGCCTGCTCTAAGGAAATCTCTTGGCAATAAATTCTTAAATAAATTTGAACTTGAAACAACTTTGAAGCAGAAGCTTGCATCAGTTCTAGACCTTTGACTATGTAAATGAAGAACCTGATGTAACTGATCCTTTGACTTTTTCACACTTTCTGATTAGTCGAGTTGCAGGTTTTCAGCCTCATGTGTCTGATGAACATGTAAATATCAGTGATAAAGATTTAAGTGAAAGAGAAATTGTTCGGAAAAGGCGACTCGACAAATTTTGGAAAGTGTGGAGGATGACTATTTCAGGAATTTACCCAGGACAATAAAGAGCTTTAAACCTAACTGCAATCTGAAGTAAGGTTCTGTTGTTTTGATAAGAAAGACGATGTTCCTAGAATGAGCTGGCCTGTGGGCATAGCTACTGATTTATTTCCTGGCAGGGACGGTATAGTAAGATGTGTTAATGTACGAACTACTAAAGGTGTGTTGTGCTGGTCTGTTCAAAAGTACATGATTTAGAGATTTTCTATGATGTAAATAATGTTAGCGGAAATGCTCAAACTTCTATAGAGAGTCCTATACAAGATAAGAATAAGGATGCTGTTGCTGAGGACACTGATGAATCTAAGAATTTTGAACCCAAAAATCTAAGAGAGGGCTTGTGATAAAGCCTCGTACTAGAATTGATTTATGAAGTAGAGCCCTGTGAAAAAGGTTACTTATGGGTAATGTAAACTCAGTGAACAGTAGTTTATGTTTTTTTGTACCATGAGATCTTATTGTATTTGCTCATTTTTTTATAGGAGCTTGGGAGCTCCTATGATGGGGAGTATGTTAAGAATATAGTGTAGTCTCTGAGTCTATGTTAGTTTGTTTAGTTACCCCCTACCAATTACGTGCCCGTTTTCTCCTATATGAATTTTGTTTGAGTGATATATATATATATATATATATATATATATATATATATATATATATATATATATATATATATATATATATATATATATATATATATACTTCATCTATTTGTGTTGTAAACCTTTGAGAGAAGAGACTGAAGTAAACATCTTTACTTGTTTAGCCATTGTGAAGTTTAGTGTATGTATTTTAAAGAAGCACTTATTTTCCAACTGTGCATTTTGTATCCACGATCTTAAGAGTAAAAACAGTTTTATTTAAGATGGCTGCCTCTCATTTATAAACCTGACCGTCTTCATTTGAGACTTGAGATTGCCTCAGGATCTACAATATGCATTGCCGTGCATTTGTTAGTAATACGCATTGCTGTATACTGAACTAAAGACACTTAAAACATTGTCCATTATTACTCTGAAGGTATTAAACAAGTCTTCAATTAGTGAAAAAATATGATAAAAAAATATTAGTCTTTATTTCAATCACTTGTAAAAGGATATATAGCCCGTACAGGACTCGAACCTGTGACCTTCAGTAAGTTTCGACCGGAATGCTGACGCTCTACCAACTGAGCTAACGGACATATTGACTTGACAGGGATTAGTAAGGTCAATATTTTCAAGGAAAGAGGTAAAATGTTTATAACTTTGTAACTGCAAAAAAAAAAAAGATTTTATCAATTATGAAATCTTTTTAATTAAAAGTTTTTCAAAATTAGTATATATACACATATATATATACTTATATATATGTTATATATAATAATTATCTTATATAATATAATATTATATTATATATATAATATATATAATATATATATATATATATATATTATATATATATATATATTATATATTTTATATAATCATATATATATATATATATATATACACATATATATATATAAATATATATATATATATATATATACTATATATATAATATATATCTAACATATATATATATATATATATATATATATATATATATATATATATATATATATATATATATATATATATATATATATATATATATCACACATTACCACAGTGAAAAATAAGAAACGGGGTGTAATGTTAAGAGTTTCCAAACTCTGCAACACCTGATCAGGTGTGATCAGGTGGGGTATGGTCATCAGCAATGTCCCCTGAGAGTCTAAACAAATTTTTATCCAAATGAGTTTTAAAGGCCACCCTACCTGACACCGGCCTGAGTGGGGATATGGAGTAGTACTGTTCTTGTAGTATATATATTTGTGACTTCTCACACTACAAGTATCAGTCCTTCGTCAATGGCTTGAAATAAAGTCGAAACCGGTCAGAACAACACTAATTTCTTATTTTTCACCTGTGTAATGTGTGATAAATGAATCACACTGTGATAATAATCCCTATATATATATATGCCCGAAACATCTTTATTATTAGAAATGTTTATCCAGACCAGTCTTTGCAAAAACAGGAAAGCATGGTGATTTCCCACACAGCCCAAAAACTCTCCTCCTCTCTCTCTCTCTCTCTCTCTCTCTCTCTCTCTCTCTCTCTCTCTCTCTCTCTCGGACACTACTCGCATTTTTCCCTCTCAGCAAATTTCTCTCTCTCTCTCTAGAACATACTAAAAAAACTCTCACATACTCCATCTTAGACATCATAAGTCTAGTCTTAAGTCAACCACATGAGAAACACCGACATTGCAAAGGTTTGCATTGTCTTCTCTATAACCACACCAATTCCACAGATATCATCATAATGTCACCACAGTGTCACCACAGTGTCACCACCGACATCTGTCGAAAGAATTAAGCACAATAGTAATCTCCCAAAAATATACAAGTGCAAAACATAACAACGAAAGTCTAAAATGCATGATTAATAATGGTTAAGCAATACACAATAAAATAGAATATTAAAGTGGCATGAATGGTTATGTTCAACTTTCAACACAAGTTCATATGTGTCTTGAAATATGGTAAAAATCACAAGTTCACAGTTCACACAGAAAAAAAAAAGAGTCTGAACTTTACCTTATTCTGCCAGTTTTCTAAGAGATTGGAACACTCAAAGCTACGTTTGGACGATAACGCTCTTGCTTCGCTAATGAACGATCAGACTTACTTTTGGGCAGAATTAGACACAAAATCTATATTTTCTAACGCACAAACTTATGTACTCGTATATCAACTCGGTCGTCTGTTTCACATACCAGAGCCAATATTGTGTGTTCATCCAGCCAAACAGCTGAAGTAACCAAACTATTTTCTGAATGCAATGATTTTGACTTGATCGCTTGACCTAGTACCATCTTGTAGCTATCTCTCATTCATCACATCTTATAGTATGGCAGTTATGAATTGGATATATTTCCCTTAAATATATATATACTAATTTTGAAGAACTTTTCTAATTATAACTAAAATTATTTTATAATCAATAAGAAATTTTGGTTCTTATTAGAAAAGTTCTTCCATATTAATATCACACACACACACACACATATATATATATACATATATATATATATATATATATATATATATATATATATATATATATATATATATATATATATATATATATATATATATATATACATAATTATTTTGAAAAACGTTTCTAATTAAAACAAAAATTATTTCATGATTGTTAAGAAATTCTTTTTTTAAGCAGTTACAAAAGTCATACACATTTTACGTCTTTCCTTGGAAATATTGACCTTACTAATCCCTATTAAGTCAATATGTCCGTTAGCTCAGTTGGTAGAGCGTCAGCAGTCCGGTTGAAACTCACTGAAGGTCGCAGGTTCGAGTCCTGTACGGGCTATATATCTTTTGACTAAAATACAAGTGACAAAAATAAGCAAAGGAATGAAAAAAAAAAAAAAAGTAAAAATGCCAGAGGTATATGTTTAGTGTTGATTCATCGTGATCTTAAAAAAATGTAAAATGCCAGAGGTATATATTTAGTGTTGATTCATCGTATTGATGTATATATATATATATATATATATATATATAATCATGGAGCTACAAATGTCGCTTAATATCAAATCCACGCTGCCTCGGGAATATTCCCGATGGGGAATTATCATCGAAGAGGAATTTATAAGTAATAAATGGACGGGCACTGCCGAGTCTCGATCCCACGACACAGATACGCATCCAGCAACTCCAGACGACGTTACCACTGAGCTATCAAGAGAGGTATAAGTTATTGCCGAGTCTGGTGTACTTTATTTACCCGTCGAGAGCAGGGAAATTGTACTTAGCTTTGGAATTAACCCACCTCCACCATGATAGTCCTTTGGTACATTTGGAACACGCAGCTCTTTTTATGACATTTTTTATCACACCGTGATTTACCCATACCATTACCCATAATGATACCCATGCCCATACCAGTATTTGTTCCATAGCCCATATCCATACCATACCATACCCATACCCATATTCATGTAATATCCATACCCATATCTGTACCATACCCATACCCATACCCACAGGTAAATCAACCCTACTTATAATAGTCAGCAAAAGTCTATGGTGGCACCAGCCCCTTTTACCTTCCAGTGTGCAAACAAACAAACAAACATTTCAGAGTTTTAGTATTATACTAGACCATCCATGACCTGCTGGGCCACTTGTTTACTTACCACATTTTAACAAATGGTACATACCCATACCCATTCCCATATGTGTATCATACCCATATCCATATCTGTACCATACCCATACATATACCCATATCCATTCCATACCCATACCCATATCCATTATATACCCATACCCATATCTACACCATACCAATACCCATATCTGTACCTTACTCATGCCCATACCCATATCCATTCCATACCCATGCCCAGATCTTTACCATACAGATGACCATACCTATATCCATACCTATACCCATACCTATACCCATACCCAAACCATGCCCATACCCTTACCAATACCCATGCCCATACCCATACCCATACCCATACCCATATCCATACCCCAACCCTAACCTACACCCATACCATACCCATACCTATACCCAAATCCATTCCATACCCATACTTGTGCCATATCCTACCCATACCTATACCCATACCTATAACATACCCATACCTGTACTATACCCATAACACTGCCCATACCCATGCCCATACCAATATCCCTGCCATACTCATATCCATATCAATACCATACCATCCCCACACTCATACCCATATCCATATCATACCCCTACACATACCCACAGCTGAATTTACCCTACTATACCTGGTTCACTTAAGGTAGATTCTTGGGCCTACAAGACGTTTGTTTATGGCCTCTAATTGGCTGGTACTGGGAGGTAGTCTGCTCACTCACTGTCTCATTTTTATGTCTGTAGCTCAGAAAACTAGCAATATGTTTATATTTCTTCATTTATCTCACGTTTTGCACAAGATGGAAAGTTTTGGTCAAACCATAGATTCGGTTTTAATTGTACAACTAAATCATGATTTCCTGAGATCAACAAGATAAAACACAAAGGAATTACAACAAGTAAAATTGAAGAGAGAAGCATTTAACTCTTCATACCTGTTTTTACTTATCATCGGATTTTGCACCATTCATGCAATCAAGATAAAATAAAACTTGTGTTTCCATACAATAAATTCACCCTGAATGCTCTGGTGCTTTCAGATTTTAGATGCGAGTGATATGTGAAGAGAAAATGAAGAATATGTCTTAGTATGTTGCATCTGTTTTTGGCTCAGTTTAGCAGTAGTGCCAAGAGACGGTGGTCTGCAAACAGCGAGAGCTTTGAGGCGCCATTGACAGTTGCCAATCAGTGATATGAGAAGTTTGCAGCTTCGACAATATTTGCCGTATTATTATGTCAGTTACATTTTATGTAAATAAATGCATAGAATTCCCATTATGAATGTTGAGTATTTTCACTCCAACATCATATTCGTATGTCTGTATGTCTGGATATATCTGATAAGGAAAAAAATAGTCAGATGGATGCATCTGGATGTTCTGGCTTCAATTTAGTCTAGGTGGGAAATTTGCATACATACTGTAGACTACATGATAAATAACAGGCCTACATAATGATGAGTTCATTATTATGACTGCTTGTTTCTCAGGTCAATAACATCAAAAACTTATGGTTTTCATATGTTCATTCAATGAACGAAAGTACATTTTTTATTTCTTACCATAAAATCTATTGGCGATGCCTAAACTGAAGCCAGAACATCCAGATGCATCCATCTGAATATTTTTTTAATCAGATATGTCCAGACATACGGACATATATTATGATGTTGGAATGAAAATGTTCTGACAGTCATCGTGGGAATTCTATTCATTTATTTAGAGAATATGTAATTACACAATAATACGGCAAATATTGTCGAAACTGCAAACTTCACATATTCATAATTGGCAACTGTCAACGGCTGAGAGGACCAACGCGGTGTCTTGCAGATCATCATCACCGTCTCTTGGCAAAGAAATAAAAAATGTACTTTCGTTCATTGAATGAACATATGAAAACCATAAGTTTTGATGTTATTGACCTGAGAAACAAGCAGTCATAATAATGAACTCATCATTATGTAGGCCTGTTATTTATCATGTAGCCTACAGTATGTATGCAAATTTCCCACCTAGAATAAACTGAAGCCAGAACATCCAGATGCATCCATCTGACTATTTTTTTCCTTATCAGATATATCCAGACATACAGACATACGTATATGATGTTGGAGTGAAAATACTCAACATTAATAATGGGAATTCTATGCATTTATTTACAGAAAATGTAATTGACATAATAATACGGCAAATATTGTCGAAGCTGCAAACTTCTCATATCACTGATTGGCAACTGTCAATGGCGCCTCAAAGCTCTCGCTGTTTGCAGACCACCGTCTCTTGGCACTACTGCTAAACTGAGCCAAAAACAGATGCAACATACTAAGACATATTCTTCGTTTTCTCTTCACATATCACACGCATCTAAAATCTGAAAGCACCAGAGTATTCAGGGTGAATTTGTTGTATGGAAACACAAGTTTTATTTCATCTTGGTCACGTGAATGATGCAAAATCTGACGATAAATAAAAACAGGTATAAAGAATTAACTACAACTCTCTTCACTTTTACTCGTTGTAATTCCTTTGTGTTTTATCTTGTTGATCTCAGGAAATCATGATTTAGTTGTACAATTAATACCGGATCCTATGGCATGGCCAAAACTTTCCTATCTTATGCAAAACGTGAGGTAAAGGAAGAAATATAAACATATTGCTAGTTTTCTGAGCTACAGACGTAAAAATGAGACAGTGAGCGCCACCTACCTACTGGTACCAGCCAATCAGAGGCCAAACACACATCATCTGTTTTTTCAAGAATCTACCTTAAGTGAACCAGCTATAATAATACCAGCAAAAGTCTATGGCAGCACCAGCCTGTTTATAGGGGAGGGGAGGGGAGGGGAGGGAAAAGTTAAATTAAGTATACCTTAGTTTAGCCTGACCACTGAGCTGATTAACAGCTCTCCTAGAGAGGGCTGGCACGAAGGATTAGATTTATTTTACCTGGCTAAGAACCAATTGGTTACCTAGTAACAGGACCTACAGCTTATTGTGGAATCCGAACCACATTATAACGAAAAATTAATTTCTATCACCAAAAATAAATTTCTCTAATTCTTCATTGGCTGGTCGGAGAATCGAACACAGGCCAGCAGAGTGCATATCAGAAATAGAGGCCATATCATAAACTGGAGTGGGGCGGAGCTGGTTTTCAAAAGTAGCTGTCCATACAAAAAGAAAGATGCTGGAATCTACTATCATCAATCAAACCAACAATATGAACTTTGTCAGGAGGACATTGGAAATCAGACGACATCGATGCTTTAACCCTCAGACCGCTTCTGAAGAAGGTGTCCCAGGGCACTACCACCAGAATCGTCGCCAAACGGGTCAGTTAATGGGCCGAAAACCACTTGGGAACATTTTACTCTCCTCCTGCTTTTGGAAACGGTCACCTGCATACCATCGGAGACTTAATGCCACACCTACATATGCTTTGTATATATTCCCTGGTAACATTTCATCTGTCCATATTTTTCCAGTGAACAGGGGCACAGAAGGAAGTGCCCGAAATATATGGTTGCAATGTTCAAATAGTGTTTTATGGGCATTCTTATTTTCATTTATACAGTAGTATTAAAGTAAAAGACATTCATATATATATATATATATATATATATATATATATATATATATATATATATATATATATATATATATATATATATATATATATATATTTTTCTCATATATATATATATATATATATACCATATATATATATATATATCACCATGAAGCATAATTTCTGTATAAATGTCACTTAATATCAAATCCATGTTGCAGCAGAAATAAAACCGATGGGGAATTAAAAGCACTGAACCAGATTATAAGTGATAAATGGACCAATTAACTGCCGAGTCTCGATCCCAAATGACATAATGCATCCAGCAACTCCAGTCGATCGTTACCACTGAGCTATCAAAAGGGGTATAAATTAATGACTGTTTGGTGTACTTTATTTACCAGTCGAGAGCGAAATTGTAAACTGCTTCGCATTAACCCTTTTTAACCATGATAGTTCTTGGCACGTTTTGGTTTGTTGCTCTTTTTATGACATTTTTTATCACACAGGTGATTTATATAATAATTGTGAAGCTACAAATGTCGCTTAATATCAAATCCACATTGCCCCGGTAATATCCCCGATGAGGATTTATCACCGAAGGGGAATTTATAAGTGATAAATAGACGAGCACTGCTGAGTCTCGATCCTCTGATACAGATACACACCCAGCAACTCCAGTCGACGTTACCACTGTGATATCAAGGGAGGTATAAATTTATGCCGAGTCTGGTGCACTTTATTTACCAGTCAAGAACGGGGAAATTGTACTTAGCTTCGGCATTAACCTACCTCAACCATGATAGTTCTTTGGCATCGTTTGGAACACTTCACTATGAAAATATCCAGACGAAAGAAATTGAAGAGCCTTAGAATGGCGGTCTAAAAAATTGAACCCGCATTACTATATTCACAAAGGTCAATTGCCGACCTGGCTACGAGAAGGATAAAAGTCTATCAAGAACAAACATATACTGTC
>NC_089771.1:10111110-10166110 GCF_040412425.1 Macrobrachium rosenbergii
TGTGTGTGTATATATATATGTGTATATATATATATATATATATATATATATATATATATATATATATATATATATATTATTAAGAACTTCAACAAGAGCCACAAATTATTATTTTTTTTTTTTTTTTTAAACTGTGTCCTCTGTTCAATAAATCAGTTGCCAGTCCAGACAAAGATTTACCACACACTAGACTTTAGAGATACACACTCAAAGAGGGTGACAAAAAGATCAAATGCCTAAATTTAACACTTATTTATTTACAAGACAAACTTAATAATTAAAGTGTCTCTGAAAACCTGCTTGAGTAACTAGAAAAAGAAAAGCATGCAAGCATATACAGTACCCTCACACATACCTCAATCTCCTACCTAACTATTATACCGAAGAGTAAGAGAGAAATGTCATTAGTAGATCGAAATCAACACTCACTCACTGTACACGATAGGCGGAGACACAGTGAAGAAACTTAACACTAATAACTGACTTTTTCCTTAACACTAATATTTACAAAACAAATGAGATACACTCAATTCCACACAAATAATCGAAACGTTCAACCAAATATGCTGAAAATACACTGAAAACTGCTTCATCCGGGTCAAACTGTCTATAAAAGCTCTAAAGGAGCTTCCATTGATGCTTTGGAACAATACTGACGGGGGTAGTCCACTCACAGAGGAGAACAAATATAGGCAAAGGATGCTCACCCTTCTTCCGGCCTCAGAAGGCCTCCTGACGATTCCTGGAGGATACAGCAGTGCACTCATCAATGCAAGGGATGGGCCTTGCTCACAGGTGTGGGCAAAAGCAAACCCACAGACAAACTCACACAAGAGGGGAACAGGGCACCCCCTTCCACCAACAGCAGCCTCACGTTGAAAATAAGTGAGCGTCAAAGTCCTGGCCTGGAAGAAAGCAGTGTTGCAGCCAACAAAATGACGACAAGTGCTAAAAGAAATCAGGATGCTGAACCTCCTTCGGGGAACCAGAAACTATCAATCCTGGCCTGATGGAAAACTCCCCACATCAAGTAAGGGATTCCCCAACGAAAACCATCGGGCGAAAGAGGCCCTGAAGACGATACTCCGCTCGTTGAAGTATGAAAAAAGAAACAAACGGATAAATATAACTATATAACAATAAATACACAATCCTTGAGAGGAGCGAAAAGAACCATAAAGTTTCTCGTGACTTTTGTAAAGATGAAAATTTAATTTACGTTAAAGAGAAAACCAGAAAAAAATTTCATTAATAGTTACAGCTCCCTCCTCAAAATAATTTATTATTTATTATTTATTTTTTTAAGACAAGGCAAAAATCTAAGTAGAAAAGGCGAGGCAAAGTTAATGTAAATTCCCCACTTATTCTTTTCAACAGTTAAATGTAAGGAACCAATAACGTTAAAAAAAATCTAACAAAATTATTTGTGTTAAGAAAAAAATATTACTGAGGCTTAACTAAATACGCCTCAAACAGTCCTGTTAAAGGAAAGACAGTTAGCATAAAATATACGTCGTCCTGAAACAATAATACATGTGGAATTCCTAGCTCCATCAAACGACCTAGGAAGGACATCGGGTACAATATTTGCATTCCCAGCTATATGCTGTATTGATAAAGGATACCCTGCAAAGCAAACTCAGCGTAAAAATACACTGATTTTGTCCTTAAATTTATTCAAAAATGTTAATGGATTATGATCAGTATAAAGTTTTATGGGTGAACAGAGGCTGACAAATATACATCAAATGAATGATGACTTGGAACCAAGCACAAGGCTTCCTTCTCAATAGTCGAGTATCTGCGCTCCAGGTAACAGTTTCTTTGAGAAGAATGCGACGGGATGCATGGGATCCTTCGCAGTCCTTTTGAAGGAGGACGGCACCTATTCCTATGTCACTTGCATCAGTGGATAAACAAAAGGGAGAGAAAATCAGGTGAATGTAATAAAGGAAAAGTTATTAATGTAATTTCAAACTTTCAAATGCTTTCTGACATTCCACAAATTTCACAGTTTTCTTAATAATTCAGTCAGGACTAGCAAGGTCAGAAAATCAATTTATAAATCTGCGATAATAGCCACATTCCTAAGAACGTTCTCACACCCTCTTATTCTGAGGTGCTGGGAAGGTGGTAATCGCATCTACATTCGACTTGTTTGGGAGCCAGACTTTACCCAGGCCAATTTCATGCCCAAGATAAACCACTTTTGCCTGAGCAAAATCGCTCTTTCTTAGATTAATTTAGCTTTCCGCTGTGCCTCAAACAAAGCCTTAATTCGTTTGAGGTGTGTCTCCCAGTCATCACTGTAGACCACCAAATCATCAATGTAAACAACACATCCTTCCAAACGACTAGTTATAAGTTCATCAGCCTGAAGGTGGCGGCTGCATTCTTCATCCCAAAACGGCATGACCTATTCAAACAAACCGTCACCTGTAACAAGGGTAGATTTTTTCTTTGCTTGGGTGTAAGACCTACCTGCCAATAACCTTTTAGTAAATCGAACTTACTAATATACCTGGCAGACCCTACCCGGTCAATGCAATCTTCCACCTGGAGGCAAAAGGGAAGGAGCCTGTTTTAGTGACAACGTTCACCTTTCGATAGTCGAAAGAGGCGGTGCTTCTGCCTTCCTTCTTAACCAAGACCACAGGCGAGCTCCAAGCACTACAGCTTATTCAGTGAGATCATGGTTAAGCATAAAATTTACCTCATCTTGACTATCTCTCTTTTTGAGGGGTTCATCCTGTAGGGACACTGCTTAATGGGCTGAGCCTCCCAACATCTACATCATGTTGCAGGATATGCCTACCTGGCGTGTCCTGAAAAAGATCTTTTAGTATTGTGTTGATTAGATGGATTAAAGATTTGGCCTTACTAGAGTCTAGGTGCTGAAATTTAATATCAAGATTATTTAAAATATCAGAGTTATTACTCAACCCATTTGGACTTTGACAATTTGTCACTCAAAAAAGATTCTACTTCACATCTACGACACCTACTGGTTCAACATTCACATTATCATCCCTAATATATGGCTTAATCATATTTATATGACAAATCGGGATTTAAAATCTGGTGTTTCAATTAGGTAGCTTACATCAGGTATTTTGGCATCTTCCACGACCTGAAATTTAGACTTGGATTGCCAGGTATGGAAGCAACGCCTTCTTTCACTTATCACCTGAGAGTGTTCGATCATACTTATATAGTCAGGACACATGGGCTTTTGCCAGGTGTTCCTGAGCGAAAGATTGTGTGTTGATGCAATTTTTCTCTGTAAAGTGGAGACATAATATAAAACATTAACATCAGACTATATCTCCCAATGTTCCTTACTACATCCAGGGGCCCTGACACAATGGCCAAAAATTAACTAAATGAGAAAAACCAACAGATCTCATTATTAGAATTGACTATATAGCGAATAATGCATACGGCAACTCTTTATCCCAGTCATTACCTGTCTAAAACAGAATTTCAACACTGATTTGAGAGTTATGAAATCTTATCCACCTGATATGACTTTCTGGATGATAAGGTATAGAATTATATGATTAATCCCTAGTTCAGCTATTCGTATATGGATATATTTACTGGTAAAGTTTGTATACAATCACTTGTACCAATTTTGGAAAACCAAACCTAGTGAAAAATCCAATCAGACAATCAACAACTTATTTTTTTTTTATTTTTCAGCGGAGGGCCTCAGGAAGGGACATCCCATCTGATAGTCAAAAAATCAATTACCACCTCATGTCTGCGGCAAAGGGCCCATTTACCTATGACCACCTAGAATGGATATCACCAAAGAGGATGGGAATAAGAGGAGCTGGTACCTTCTGATTGGGCTTTACCAACGTTGACAAACTAACATATAAAAACATGTCTTGAAATCCTTGCGCATCCCTGGCCAACAAAAAGATTCAGCTTATTTTTAAAGTTTTCACACATACCAAAAATGACCAGATAAATCATTTTCAAAAGGAAGAGAAAAGTGTATCACATACCTAGAGGGACCATTAACTGTCACCACGTCACCTGATCCGGAGGCATCCGCCGAAGAAAACGGTAGATCAAACCTCCTCCTTGACGATTAAAGGTTTCCAAATCCTAAATACCAAGGTTTACTCAGTAAATTCTTTACCTTGTTCCTTCTTGAACGTTCACGTCCCAATCAATATTAACAAAATTATTGTTTTCATCACTACCATGCTACTACTACTACTGCTGCTGCTTCAGTCATACAGTCGGTCACCTGTCTATCAACTATTTGTAAGCTCAAATTGATGTCTCAAGGTCAACTTCTTGTGACTTTGAACAATCACAAATACGAGACAGGCTCACACGATACGCCCACTTCGGGCAAATTGTCAAAATAAGAAATAAAAATTATCATTATCAGAGGCCAAATCATTTCCTAACAACAGGTGAATACCAGGACTGGCAAACTGCTAACTACTGCAGTTTAGCCATCTCAGGGTACTTGATTGAACATACATGCTTCAGAGTAAGAGGCAAACAGAGTTAGGAAAACCCACTAAAACAAACTCATTATTAGCAAATTTAAATCTTTCGGGAACTGCTGTTTTCAAATGAGTGATTGTGCCAACAGTATCCTCAAGATTTTAACTCTCCGTGAAAACACTTGTCACAATCAGAATATACTGGCCGTCCGAAATATATTTCTGAAATTTCAGTCACTTATCATTTTCATTTACGACCATCTGCCTTTGTTTATTTTCAGTAACTAGTCCTATAGGATTTTTGATTATTTTCAACTGCCTTTTTCCGAAGGAAACAATTCCCTTTAGATGCCCTGTCCTGTTACAATAAAAACACCTTACCCTATTAGATTGGGAATTCTGTTTTCCGGGCGAAATCACCATTATTGGGCCGCTGGCTGTTCACAAACTCTGTGATTTCACACTACCTTTATTATTATTAAACCTCTGTCATTAAATATTATTATTACTACCATTCTTCCTATGACTCTCAAAGACCTTCCTTCCGGATGACTGTTTAAATTTCCGCTAGGGCTGAAGGAACCTGCTGTGGCCATCATTATTACCTAAAGGCTCCTCTTTTATGGTTAAAGAGTACTCATCCAGAGGAGACGGCGAGCTCCTGTACCGAATCTATTTTCAGCTCTCTAGATGAATACGCATCTCCCTAGACACATACCTTTAAACCCTCTGCCAAAACAAGCTCCTCAACTATAGGAAGTCATCCACCTTATTTGACTTTAGCCAGTCATCCAGAAATTGATGTCTTTTTCTAGCAAATTCAACATAAGTTTCACCTACTTTTTCTTTAAATTCCTAAATTTTTGCCGATAAGCCTCGGGTACCAGATCATAAGCTTTTAAGATAATAGACTTCACACTATCATAATCTGAAGCCAGAGTCTCATCCAAAGTATTGTAACCCCTTTTGACTTTCCCAATAAACCTGCACTGAATTAACGTGGTCCATATCGACTGGCCACTCTAACTTCAAACTTTTCAAAGCGACAAAAAAATCATTGACATCTTCCTCCGAAAATTGAGGCACGAGTTTCAAAGCCGTAAATATATTGAATTTTTCATCGCGAGGCATAATACTGAATATTGTTTACTACCTTGTTTAAGGGTAATTTGCAAAAACACCTGAATTTCATGGACACGTTCTTTAGCCCGTTCATCGGCCTGGAGCTAAAGCTTTCAAATCTAACTCACGAATACGAGCTTTTTCCCGTAACAGTTCTAATTGATCGTCCTTATTACCAGAGACCTCATCAATATTATCCCCATATTTAACCATTCTTCCAAGCCGTCAATCACCTGTGGAACAAGCTTTTTCTGGTTCCTTTTCCTTTTCTTTATACCTCCTTAGCAGCCCTAATCACCTGGAACAAAAGATGTCCTTTCTTTACCTCTGTGGCCAAACCTAAGTTCAGGAACTCCGATATAATGCAGTGGATATCTCTTTTGAGCTCAAACAAGTTCCTCTCCCAATTAGGATCAGCTAAAAACCTGACTACAGAAGCCTCTTCCCCATCCTCCAAATAATGCATTTTGATAAGTTTCAAAACTGACCTGCTCCTATCAACTTAAATCACTTCAATGGCTCCTACACCTCCGAGATTATGTAACCAAAGCCTACGTTGCTGAACAGAGGATCCTGTCTGGTCACCAAAATTTGTTAAGAACAGTTCAACAAGAGCCACAAATTATTATTATTTGCCTAACAGGTTCCTCTGTTCAATAAATCCCAGTTGCCAGTCCAGACAAAGATTTACTCCACACTGAGACTTTAGGAGATACACACACTCAAAGAGGGTGACAAAAAGATCAAATGCCTAAATTTAACACTTATTTGTTTGACAAGACAAACTTAATAATTAAGAGTGGAAAACCTGCTTGAGAAACTAGAAAAAAAAAGCATGTCCATATACAGGTACATTACCTCAATCTCCTACCTAACTATTATACCGAAGAGTAAGAGAGAAATGTCACAGTAGTAGATCGAAATCAACACTCACTCACGTGTACACGATAGGTGGAGACACAGTGAAGAAACTTAACACTAATAACTGACTTTTCCTTGTGTATTTACAAAACAAATGAGATACACCTGCTTTCCTACAAATAATAAAACGTTCGGCAAATATGCTGAAAATCACTGAAAACTGCTTCCAGTCCGAGAAATGTCTATAAAAGCTCCACAGGAGCTTCATGATGTTTTGATGCAACACTCCGATCTTATTCCACTCACAGATAACCTTCAACAAATATAGGCCAAGGATGTCACCCTTCTCCGGCCTCAGAAGGCCTTGACGATTCCGGAGGATACAGCAGTGCACTCGTCAATGCAAACCTTTTCTTGATGGGTCTTGCTCACAGGTGGGCAAAAGCAAACCCACCGACAAACTCACAAGAGGCACAGGGCACACCCTCCACCAACAGCAGCCTCACGTTGAAAATAAGCGAGCGTCAAAGTCCTGGCCTTGACAGAAAGCAATTTGCATTTCAAATGACGACAAGTGAGTGGAAATATAGGATGCTGGAATCTTATTCGGGGAACTGAAACAATCAATCCTTGCCTGATGGAAAACTCCCCACATCAAGTAAGGGCGACGAGAAAAAGCAGGGAAAAACCATCGGGGAAAGAGGCAAGCTGAAGACGATACTGCGCTTTAATTCAAGTTGAAGTATGAAAAAAGAAACAAACGGATAAATATAACTATATAACAAAAATACAAAATCCTTGAGAGGCCGAAAAGAACCAACAAGCAGTTTCTCACTTTTTGTAAAGATGAAAATTTAATTTATGTTAGATTCAGAAAAAATTTAATTAGTGTTACACATATATTATATTTATTTCGTTCCATGATATATTCTATCTATATATTCATATATATATATATATATATATATATATATGAAATATTGTATATTGGGTATATATATATATATATATATATATATATAAATACACGTCAGCACGATGATCAAGCACTAAACACATGCCTTCTAACATTTTCAGATTTTTTCTGTGGATAAGACTGTGTCAGGTTCCAACTTTTAGTCACTTGCATTTTAGTCACCTGTAAAATGATGTATAGCCCGTACAGGACTCGAACCTGCGACCTTCAGTGAGTCTTAACTGGAATGCTGACGCTCTACCAACTGAGCTAACGGATATATTGATATGACATGGATTAGTAAGGTCGATATTTTCGAGGAAAGAGGTAAAATGTTTATGACTTCGTGACTGCATAAAAAAAATATATAGAATTTCTTATAAATCGTGAAATAGTTTTCGGTTTAATTAGAAAAGTTTTTCAATATATATATATATATATATATATATATATATATATATATATATATATATATATATATATATATATATATATATATATATATATATTATACAGGGTGTTTCAAAATTAGAGCCTCCCCTCCTCTACACCATAAACTAAAATTGATATGGACAAAAAAAAAAAAAGTATTTCTGAACAGGTATTTATTTAAGTTTCTCCGTGAGTATATAATATTTTTTGTGGCCTCCATCTGCCTGTAGCACAGCCTGCATTCTTTAAGGGGTATGATTTCAGCAAATCGCAAAAAAAGCTGAGACTCAAACTCCGTTTCACTTAGCACTTCAGGTCACCTCTCTTGCAGGTCGTCGAGGCTGGGTATACCATCCTAGTTCACTGTGTGTGCTTCAACACGATCCTTTAAGATACTACCAATGTATTCACACATTTTAGGTCAGGGGAGCTACTGGAAATTCACTTGACAAGAAGAAATCAATACCACTGTTTCAGAAAAGCAGCTCCTGTGTCTGAAGAGCCTTGAAACATGGTGCCTTATCATGCAAAAAAATGTGACTTCTTCAACAGATAACACATTTTCAGGATCTTTGAGAAAGGAAATACCCCACCAGTAAGCACAGTTTCTCTGAAGTATTCGCCACTCCATGACAGTCCTTTTTCTTTGATGATCCACATTAACCGTTTGGCTGTGAAACAGAAAAATTCCCAAACATTCAGGAATTTACGCAACTTGGCGATAGCGCATGTCGTCGCTGATATCATCCAACCTTGCAGTCCAAATGATGTCATTTTTATGATTTGACTTCCAGACTGTGTAAATGAAGAATTCATCTGATGCATCAACATGGAGAAAGTCAACTTCATCCCAATCTTTAAGAAATGAACCACAAAGCCATGCACGGTCTTCCCTGTGTTGCTGAGTGATGTTGGGTTGCTGATAACATGAAATGGCTTGATACCAGATTTTTTTATCTCACAATATACAGCACTATAACTTCTCTTCTTTCCCCTTTTTGTTTCTAGTTCAAGCACCAATTTACGTAAAAACTTT
Organism: Macrobrachium rosenbergii; assembly: GCF_040412425.1. NCBI lineage: Eukaryota > Metazoa > Arthropoda > Malacostraca > Decapoda > Palaemonidae > Macrobrachium > Macrobrachium rosenbergii. The sequence continues at coordinate 10,119,986 of NC_089771.1, forward strand.
CTTGGTCTACCCAGTGCCTCAGCTATGATGTCGTTTGACTCCTGAGAAAGGACTTCAGGCCGTCCAAGATTCTCACTCTTTTAGCGATGACAGTCATATGGATTTTTGTTCCAGTTTCTTTTAACAAAGGATTCATCTCTTTTAATGTATTTAGCTATCCAGGAACGTGAAATGAAGGATGCGCGAGCATCTCTGGCCTCTCTGAAGGTTATAACCCGTATTAGGTAAATCCATCTGATTTCCTCTGAGTTGTTAGCCATTGCTGTACCTAACTCTGTCACTCAGTCTGAAAATACAAGAAATGTAAAATGAAAAATAGCTTAATAGAAACTTAAAATAATGTACTTGGAGATAGGCTATGCAGAAAACTTCATAACTTTCCATTCGTTCTGTGGAGGGTGGCTCTAATTTCAGAAACACCTGGTATATATATATATATATATATATATATATATATATATATATATATATATATATATATATATATATATATACATATATATATATATATATATATATATATATATATATATATATATGTGTGTGTATACATATATATATATATATATATATATATATATATATATATATATATATATATATATATATATATATATATATATAATCATATATAATATACCAATCCATTTATCACTTATTAAATCCCCTTCGGTGATAATTCTCCATCGGAGATATTCCCGAGGTAGCATGAATTTGATATTAAGCGACATTTGTAGCTTCATGGTTGTATATAAACCATGGTGTGATAAAAATTTCATATATATATATATATATATATATATATATATATATATGTATATATACATATATATATATATATATGCAGTATATATGTATATGTATATATATATATATATATATATATATATATATATATATATATATATATATATATATATATATATATATATATATATATATATATATATATATATATATATATATATATATATATATATATATATGTATTATATATATTGTGCTTGTTTCGTGTTTGGAACGACTGTTTCCTTATTGTGGGTGCACTCCTCTCCCAGTGGTGCTTATTTTTTGCAGATAGAGTTTACGTCTGTTGCCTTCTCTTTGGTAGCGTTAGTCAAGTTTGGGTAATCATTGAGTCAGGGTCCAGACAGCTTAGCAGCATGGACGTGTTTAACAGCAGGTAGTTGTTACCTGTTGGCCCTACAGTACTTGTGGATGTGAACTTCGTTCAAGTTCAAGGATGAGTTGATGACTAACCCTAGTCATCTGTGGAGAGGAGGCATTCCTTTGGGAGAGCAATTTGGCTGTTGCATAGACTCTGCTGTGAACGTCTGTGGTTCATGGAGATGTTCCTGTTTGCCGTCATGGGGGGGTTTTGACAACCTCACGGCAGTAGTTTAATGGTCATCCTCTGTGACACTTGTTAGTGGTCTTGACATCTCTGAGAAGATGTTTTGCACTCTAGGAGGTTTGTGAATTATTATTACAGATATTTATGTATTATGAGTGTAATTGGTATTTATGATAATTTGGGTTATTGTTATTTGTGCTGCTTTAATGATTTTTCAGATATTAGTGCATTTTTGGTTATACCATTATTTGTTAATTGATGTCACTTGTAATCATTGTGCTGTCTCTATTGTTTATTATTGTTTGATGTAGCTGAAATGTTCACTTTTATATGGTATTTGTTACTTTTTTGCTTGTGTAGTAATGTTTTATTTAAAGTAACTAATTTTGCTACATCTTTATTTATGACTGACCCTTTGGTTGTTTGATGTTGTATATTTATTTATTGATTTACGCCAGACTTGATTCAATTGTAAATATGTATATTACTTAATGTTAATAGACTAGTTTTAAGGTTATTTTGCTGGTTTTGTTGTTCCTTTCCCCGTGGTTGTCTCTTTGGCTTCTGCCAGTCTTTAAAGTCCATTTCTCTGTAATTGATGATAGAACCTGATGAACTGAGATGTGGTTCATAATAATATATATATATATATATATATATATATATATATATATATATATATATATATATATATATAAATATGATATTAATTTGGAAGAATTTTCTGATATTTCTTATCTATCTTAAGATAATTTTAAGTTTTAGAAAAAGTTCTGATAAGAACCAAAATATTTCTATCTATCTTATATATAATTTTAATATATAATTATAAAAGTTCTTCATAATATATATATATATATATATATATATATATATATATATATATATATATATATATATATATATATATATATATATATTCTAACAGCCACAAATGCCCTCTTAACTTCTCGAATTCTTCATTTTTTGGATATGCTTGTAACTACAAAGCCATAAGATCCAGACGCAAGAAATTGAACAAGACTGTGATGGACAGTCGCGGGAAACGAACCCGCGTCAACATAATCACAAGGAGGTCGCGTTGTCGGCATGACCACGAGAAGGATAAAGTCTATTACCTCTCGTTTATACTTGTCGTTTATATTTATTAGAGCTGAATAGGCCCATCTCACCGTCATAGCCAAATGGGCAATCGTTTTTATTGCTTTTTAGGCTGAAATATATATGTAGAATCTACTGGTCACTTTTACCAGACACATATGTAATTATAATATATAATTATATATATATATATATATATATATATATATATATATATATATATATATATATATATATATATATATATATATATATATATATATATATATATATATATATATATATATATATATATATATATATATATATATATATATATAATATATATATATATATATATATATATATATATATATATATATATATATATATATATATATATATATATATATATATATATATATATATATATATATATATATATATAATATATATATATATATATATATATATATATATATATATATATATATATATATATATATATATATATATATATATATATATATATATATATATATATATATATATATATATATATATATATATATATATATATATATATATAAAATATATATATATATATATATATATATATATATATATATATATATATATATATATATATACATATATATATAATATATATATATAAATATATTATAAACATATGATACCATATATTTATTACTTCATATATATAGATATGTTTTATATATATATATAATTTCATATTACACATATAGTATTACAGGAAAAGATATTCATATATATATATATATATATATATATATATATATATATATATATATAATATATATATATATATATATATAGTATATATATATATATATAAATATATATATATATATATATATATATATATATATATATATATATATATATATATATATATATATATATATATATATATATATATATATATATATATATATATATATATATATATATATATATATATATAGACATATATATACAGTATATGTATATATACATATATATGTATATATATATATATATATATATATATATATATATATATATATATATATATATATATATATATATATATATATATATATATATATATATATATATATATATATATATATATATATATATATATATATATATATATATATATATATATATATATATATATATATATATATATATATATATTAATTTTGAAAAACTTTTCTAATTTAAAAAAATGATTCCACAATTCATAAAATATTTTTTTATATGCAGTTACGAAGTCATAAACATTTTACCTCTTTCCTTGAAAACATTGACCTTACTAATCCCTGTCTTGTCAATATGTCCGTTTGCTCAGTTGGTAGAGCGTCAGCAATCCGGTTGAAACTTACTGAAGGTCGCAGGTTCGAGTCCTGCACGGGCTATATATTCTTTTTACAGGTGATTAAAATAAAGACTAATATTTTTATGATATTTTTCACTAATTGAAGATTTGCTTAATACCTTCAGAGCAATAACGGACAATGTTTACGTGTCTTTAGTTCAGTATACAGCAAAACGTATTACTAACACACGCACGGATATGCAAATTAATAAACACACGGACGGCAATGCATATTACTAAAAACACGCACGGCAATGCTTATTACTTAACACACGCACGGCAATGCATATTACTAAACACACGCACGGCAATGCATATTGTAGATCCTGAGGCAATCTCAAGTCTCAAATGAAGACGGTCGGGTTTATAAATGAGAGGCAGCCATCTTAAATAAAACTGTTTTTTACTCTCAAGATCGTGGATACAAAATGCACAGTTGTAAAATAAGTACTTCTTTGCTTATTCATTACATAAACTTCACAATGGCCTAAACAAGTAAAGATGTTCACTTCAGTCCCTTCTCTCAAAGGTTTACAGCACAAATACAGGAATATTTATATGTATATATATATATATATATATATATATATATATATATATATATATATATATATATATATATATATATATATATATATATATATATATATATATATATATATATATATATATATATATATATATATATATATATATAACATAATATATAATATATAACTAAACAAACTAACGATAGACTGAAAGACTACACTATATTGTTAACATATATATATATATAGGAGCTCCCAAGCTCCTATAAAAGAAATGGATAAATATAAGATCTCATGGTATGAAAAACATAAACTACTGTTCACTGAGTTTACATTACCCATAAGTAACCTTTTTTTCACAGGGCTATATAAATCATATATTTATCACAAGCCCTCTCTTATATAACTTTTATATCAAAATTCTTAGATTCATATAATCCTTACTTATCAAACAAAAGTTTGAGCATTTCTGCTATTAGGAGTAAAAAAGACCGGTAGTTCACATTAATCTGGTATACCGTCCCTGCCAGGTAATAAATCAAACACAAACTCATTCTAGGAACATTGATCAAAATAACAGACCTTCCAGATTTCTCACAATTAGAAAGATCTTTTACTGTACACTAAATAGTCTTAAAATTTGTCAGTCGCCTTTTCCGAACAATTTCCTTTCACTTAAATCTTTATCACTGATATTTACATGCATCAGACACATGAGCTCAACTATAAAGAAATGTGAGGGAGTCAAATCAGTTATATCAGATTCTTCATTTACATAGTCAAAGGTCTAAACTACTGTTGTTTCAAGTTCACATTTAGAAGCATTTATTGCCATTTCCTAGAGCAGACTTCACTGACCTAAAGACACTTTTCCCACCATGGGGATCTCAATGAATTTCAATCAGGACTCAAAACACTAAAATATTGTTGAAGCTTATTTGCAACACTGATTAGCTTTAGCATTATCTGACATATCCCTCGTCTGGCTAAATACAATCAGGCACAGAAAGAGAGTCTTAACTCCAAATGAACAGCCCTCAAAATATAATAATATGTACAATTTCTTAAACGGAAGATCAACAGCAAAGAAAGGGCCTCATAATCAGACCAGTTAAGGCAAAGGGGAATATTGTTAACTCTCAATCAGGAGGGGGACATTGCATGGCCTAGAGTCAAATCTTTTGCAAGCAACACATCTTTATAAACTCTTTTGGAGTCTCTCTAAGCCAATAAGAGTTTCTGAGTTTGAAAGTATGAACACCAGCATTTCTGCTGAAACGTTATTTTAGACAAATGACAATTAGAGTTATAATGGGGTGCTTGCTGTCATAATTCATGTCAGAATATTGTAATCTACCATTGATTCTCAATAATCCCTTGCAGTGGAGAAAAGGGTCAAGTTTTTTCAAGGAAGAATTCCTAGGGAGAGGTTTTCCTCGAGACAAAACACTAATTTCTTTCTTATAATATTCCCTTTGTACACAAATAAAAGTCTTGTCTATTGCATTACTCAACTCATTATGAATTAGATGACCTGAAAGTTTAGCACCATTAGGTTTGCAATTGTTAATAAATCTCATAACCAAGGCAATAATGTTCATTACTTTGGTAAAATCACTCCATCTACTGAAGTCAAATATAAAACTGACATCTTCATTAACAGTTATAATGACTCCTCCTCCTCCTCCCTTATATTCTTCACTGGAAAAAAGAAAACCATTTGCATCAACCTCAATACTAGCATTGGGATACAAGTTTGAGGAAGTAGACAACCATTTGGGACCTTTAAGCAGTATGTCATTTGAAATTGACTGATCACCAGTAACCCCTCGGGTCATCAAATCAGCAGGATTATCTTTGCCAGGGCAATGGAACCAATCACTAGATGTTAATGCTTGAATCTCAACTGCTCTATTGGCTACAAACGTTTTCCATTTAGTAGGATTAACCTTTATCCAAGACAGTGAGACTTTAGAATCTGTCCAGCAACTAATTGGACACCATCATTCAAGTGTAAAGCAGATTTCACTAACTTAATTAGACGACCACTAACTCAATAAGGCTCCAAGTAGTTCCAGCCGAGGCTAGGTAACCCGATTGATAAGAGCCACTTTAGTTCTAGCAATAACAAATGATACATGAAATTTAGGTATATGTAGATACACACAACTACCCAGCTACTGTAACCTTTCTCTGATGCATCTCCGAAGGCATGTACTCCAAAACTTGTACAGAATTCAAAGATAAACCTGGGAAATAACATCTATTAACTTCAAAGTTTTTAACAACCTCAACACTATTAATCCATTCCTGGAACTTTAGTTGCATAGTATAAAGTAAAATTTCATCCCAACCAAGTCCTAGATGCCATATCTCTTGAAACAATACTTGCACATACATAGTGAAAGGACTTATTAAGCCAAGTGGATCAAATAATCTAGCAATCAAACTTAACAAACTTCTTTAAGTGTAATTAAACTCAAAATTACTACCTAAGTTGAGACCTTTAAATGAAAACACATCTTCTGAGGAGTTCCAATACATTCCTTACAATTTTGTTACATCCTCAACCTCTGGTTCAAAGTACTGATAATGCTGGTTAATCAAAAGATCGTTGACATTGTGCCACTTGGATAAAGTCATACCAGCATCTAATAATATACTTTGAGCTTCACTAAACATTCTACGAGCTTCTTCAACTGTATCTGCACCTGATAGCCAATCATCTACATACAAATTCTCTTTAAGCTCTTGTACTGCAACTGAATTATTCTATGAATCTAAATGATGTTTAATAGTAGCATTCAGTAAAAATGGACTGCTGGTATTCCCAAAGGGCACTCTCACAAATCTCATGACCGTACTATATTAGCACCTTGCCACAAAAAAAGATGTACATCCTGATCAGGACGTTGTACACCATTCCGCAAAAAGGCCCTGACTATGTCTGCTGACAAAGCAATATTCCATCTTCTAAACCTTAATAAAATTTAAACGCGATCAGAAATTAAAGAAGTACCAGATTCCACACAATCATTTAAAGAAATACCATAAGGTCCTTTTGCTGAAGCATCAAACACAGGCCTAACCTTTGAGGAAATGCTGTCTTTAATTACAAATCTATGTGGCATATAATAAGTGGGATATGGACTTTCCAATTCAGAAAAAGGAACCTCAACAATAATACTATCCTGTTCATAACTCATAAGTACTTTGTCATACACCTTTTTCAGATCAGGGTTTTTCTCAAATTTATGACTGAGTACAGCTATTCTCATCCTAGCATTATTCTCAATATTAAGTAAACTCAGTTTAGCACCTTCATTTTTCCCAAGGCAAAGCAACATCATACCTATCATTAACATACTCAATTGTACCTTCAAAGGTATCTAACACTGGATCTTTGGGAGGGTTATCCTTCTCTACATTAATACCAACACCTTCTAAACTCCAAAATTTATGTAAATCAGACTCATTAACATTATTAGCTATATTAATACACAACAGTCGGTGAGATATACTACCCTCATGGGCCCTCAGACATGAGCCAGACAAAATATAACCGAACACTGACTCATGGGCGACTAAATCCTCAAATCTTACAATTGTATCTGCTTTAATAAATCTACAATAATAATCTACATTATCCTTGGTTTCTTTTCCTTAACTTAGTCATACAGCTATATTGCATTCCTTAGCCTTCGTTACACTTGTAATTTGTATTTTTCTTTAGAGAACTATTCAGTGCAGTGTTGAAAACATCTTTTTCTTTTACTTATCATAATTAGTGTTCTTGGTGATATTACGTGTGAAAGTAATTATATTGGAATTTAAGTTTATTTATTTAAGTATTAAATTAATAATTGTCTTTAGTGTTTAATTAAGATCCTGCTGGATTGGAGAGGTGATTAAAAGTGGTTAAAGTAGAGGTGGTTTAAAATAGAGGTAAAAATAAACAATAAGTGAAGCAGACAAAAAGAAAAATATTTTTGTTGGTGGTGATATTTTAAATTTATGAGGATAATTGGTGATTACAGACCAGCAACATCCCCACACCTAGCCACCAGGTAAGATTCACTCAAGTCCCGCCATAAGTGGGGGCCTGACCGGGATTTGATATATAAACTAGTCTCGGCATTAATTAAGAATATAGTTTTCGCACAGGCGGCCATCTTGTTAATGTCCGGGATTTAGCCTTTTTTGTGACTATTAAAATGCAAAAAACGAAACTTGAGTGCGTTGTTTATAAAAGTGATTAGTATTTTTATTGACGGTTTCTTTTTATTTTTTCTTACCAATCCAATCCAGCAATTCATATCTTCTCACATACGCTGAATAGTTCTCTCACTCAAAATCGGTATCTGTAAAATAAAGGATAGACCAGTAATTAACTATTAATTGGTTGGGTTCTGTGCTATGCTCAGCACTTCTACTCCCGCCTTATTTTACGAGCCAAAATCAAGGTTCTCTTCTGCCATAAACTACTTCTTACATGCATATTGTGCTAATCTAGATATCATGTTTGTGTGCTATCGTGAGACCTTCGATCACTAATTGATCTCGACCTTTATGTTGGCCATCCAATTTCAGTTAATCTATTTTCAGACTGTGTATTCTATTTGCGGTCTCTTTAAAATTGTCTTGAGAAATTGTTGTAAACTTCATTATTTTTTACTAACATTTAGTTATTTCTTGGTGTCAAATGTGTCAATATTTAAATTAATGGCATAACCTGTATGAATATAAGACATTGAAATAATCTCGCTCTATTAACATTACTTGGTGTAATCCTTCAGAATGTCGTTTAATTTGGAGAAATTTATGAACGATACAAAGGGAGAAATTTTGAATTTACGTTATGCCAAGAAACAGGAATTATTGTCTGTAGCCCAGAGATGTGGTCTTGAGGTCGATCAAAACATGTGAAAGCTGTCATTATTGGTAAAATCCTGCAATTCTTAATAGATAAGGAATCTTCGAAGATGATGATGAGGACGTCGATGAGTTGCGATCCTTTACTGGAGCATATGCCACCCCTGGAATAGATCCGGAAATAGAAAAGTTGCGTCTTCAAATTCAATTGCAACAGAACAGTCAACAAGAACAACAGAAATCACAACAAGAACAACAGAAATTGCAACAAGAACAACAGAAATTGCAACAAGAACAACAGAAAACGGTTTAACACTGGAGGCTGCACAAGAACTTCAAAAGCAACGGGAACTATTGGCATTGGAGTATGAACACAAGTGTAAATTGGCTGAACTAGAGATACAAAAGGAACAGCAGTCGTCAAATATACAGATTAAGCTGAAAACTGATGGAGAGATACCCAGTAAGTTCGACATACTCAAAGCTAAAAAGCTACTTCACCTGATTTTGATGAAAAGGACCCAGAGGTATTCTTTACAACGTTCGAAGACACTGCTAAAACCTTGAAGTGGCCTCAGGAGCAATGGCTAATGGTTGTCAGAAATCAGTTCAAAGGTAAGGCAGCATATGTAATCTCTCAGATGGCTAATGTAAAGGAGTATGATGTGATCAAAAAGGCAGTTTTAGATGCTTATGTCATTACAGCTGAAGGTTATCGGCAACAGTTCCGCCACTCTTACAAAATGCCTTCACAAACTTTTGTTGAATTTTGCAATGACAAAGTTAGGCAATTTACAAAGTGGTTGCAAAAGACAGGTGTTTCAGATTTTGAATTCTTAAAAAATCTTATCCTAATGGAAGAGTTTATTAGGAAATTGCCAAGTAACATTGCTACCTTCATTCTCGAAGAGGGAGAAACCAACTTGTTGAAAGCAGCCAGTTTAGCTGATGATTACTACTTGATCCATAAAACCTTTAAACCATTTAACAAGTCTACTTTTTCTCCATCATCCACAGCATATTGTTCCTATTGTAAGCAGGAAGGGCATCACATAGAGAACTGTCCTAATCCTTCGTGCAAGAAGTCTGATGTTGGAAAGAATTCTCTGAACCCTAATAGGAAGGATAATAAGAAACCATTTCATGTTGCTGCTTAAGAATTTGATGGGGACGTCTTCAAACCTTTCACTTGTAAAGGCACCGTGAATGGTATTCCAGTGACTTGCTTACAGGATACAGGATCCTCCGAAACTGTGGTAGCTCTGCCCTCACAGGACTTCAAACTGAGACATGAGTATGTTACCGTTTCTGACCTCAGTACCACCAAATCCATGCCTTTGGCAGAGGTGAATTTACAGTGTCCTTACTATCAAGGTAATGTTTTAATTGCAGTTTCACGAGATCCTTTGCCTTGTTCATCTATCCAGCTTTTAATTGGTAATGATCTTGCAGGGGCCATTGTTAATCCAGTAGTATCTGATCCTGATATTCTTATAGAAAATGAGTCCAATAAATTAAATAATGCTCTTATTCAAATGACATCAATTAAACCAACTGTTATAGATAATGGAAATAGAGTAGAGAAGACATTAGACCTTATAAATATGACCAAATCAAACTTCAAGGAAGAAAGTTGCAGACCCAGATGATCATCCCAAAACTCCTTACTTTTATCTTGATAACGATTTGCTTTTTCGACATTTTAGGTCCTCCAAAGCACCAGCAACCACAACATGGTTTGACTGTCATGAACTTGTTGTACCACTCTCTCTAGTTCCAGCTCTTCTTGATTTAGCCCACTCTCATGTGAACCACTTTGGAGTCAACAAGACTTACTCTACCTTAACTGACGACTTCTTCTAGCCTGGGATGAAGAAGGACATTCAACAATTTATTAAAGCATGTCATCATTGCCAGACTACAGGCAAACCCAATGAGAGACTTCCACCAGCTCCTCTTCAGCCCATATCCGTACCAAGTTTCCCTTTGAGAGGATTATCATAGGTGTGTTGGCCCAATGCCTAGGACTAAGCAAGGTAATGAGTATTTACTTACTGTTCTTTGCCCAACAACGAGATATCCCATAGCAGTGCCAATAAAAAGAATATAAATGCTAAAACTATAATTGGTCAACTTGTCAAAAATTTTCACAACCTATGGATTTCCAAAGACATTGCAATGTGATAGAGCACAAACTTCACTAGTAAGCTTTTTCAACAAGCTATGAGAGAATTCAATATTCATAACATATATGCTTCTGCTTATCATCCCCAAAGTAACGGTGCCCTAGAAAGGGTTCACCAAACTATTAAAAATCTACTTCGGAAGTACATGCAGGAAACTTCAGAACAATGGGATAAAGACACTGATCTTCTGATGTATATTATACGAAGTGTACCACAAGAGTCCACTGGAGTGTCTCCTTTCAAATTAATGTTTGGAAGAAAGCCCCGAACCACTCTCAGTATGGTGAAGGAAAATCTAATTCACAACAAGGAAGAGGAGATTACAAACATTTTGTCATATCTACAGGAACTAAAAGATAAAATTGTATCACTTTATGTATTTGCTAATACTAATCTTTTGCATTCCCAGGAGAAGATGTCCCGCTTATATGATAAAAAGGCAAAGCTTCGTGTATTTCAGCCAGGAGATGAGGTGCTTGTCTATCAACCCATACCTGGTTCACCCTTACGTGAAAAATTTATGGGACCTTACAAAGTGCTTCAAAGAATTTCTAAAGTAAACTATGTTCTCTCTTCTCCTGATCGTAGACGACCAAAGCAACTAGTGCATGTGAATTTGTTGAAGGCATATCAAGCACCTACTCAAATGGTAAGTCATCTCTCAATTTCTTCTGAGGCGAAAATACTACCACTAGAGGAAACTTCCTCAGAATTGCTCCTAGATCTCCTGAAGATGATCAACTAATTAACTGGAAAGACAACACCAACAGTCAGATTTTAAAAAATCCTTGCCCAGTTATTTTACAGGAATACCGTCTCCTCGGAGAAAATTACTATCACAATTGCTCTCCAGGTTTCATGATGTATGTTCTGACAATTTGCAGAGAAGTCAAACCATTCAACATGACATCATCATTGAGTCAGGTGTTACTCCCATACGCCAGACGTACTACCGTATGGTAGGCAAGAAGTTGGACTCGTTGAAACAAGAGGTACAGTATTTACTAGATAATGACCTTGCAGAACCATTCACTTCACCTTGGGCTTCACCCTGTCTCCTAGTACCTAAACCCAATAATCAACTAAGACTCTGTACTGATTATCGGAAGTTAAATAAGGTAACCGTAAAAGATTCATTCCATTACCTAGAATCAATGATATCCTTGATAGCATTGGTAATAAAAAATTCTTACACGGATAGACTTAATGAAAGGCTATTACAAGTACCTCTAACTCAATCTGCTAAAGAAATCTCATCATTTATAACTCCATTTGGGCTATTCTCTTATAAGGTCATGCCATTTGGTTTAACTAATGCTCCGCCACCTTTCAAAACCATGATGTCATAGGTAATAAGAAATATGAAAGACTCTTACGTATATATGGATGACGTGGTGGTAGCTAGTGACGACTGGGACGAACACCTGCAGACCCTCGAAGAACTCTTCCATCGCTTCAGATCTTCAAGGTTAACAGTTAATTTGGCCAAGAGTGCCTTTGGGAGAGCTAAGGTAACTTATCTAGGGCATACCATCAGAAGAGGAAGTATAATGCCCAAAGACGCCAACTTTGCAAGTATACTTGATTATCCCATTCCAACAAACAAGAAAGAGTTAAAATCATTTCTAGGAATGACTTCATACTACTCTCGCTTTATTAAGAACTACTCTGAAATCACAGCCTCTTTATATAATTTAACATCTCCAAAGATCTCGTTTTATTTGGAAGAAAAGCATCAACAGCTCTTTAATAATCTCAAAAGAGTATTTATATCTAAACCCATTCTTAAAGCCCCAAACTTCAATCAAGATGTTTTACTCCAGGTAGATGCAAGCAATTCGGGATACGGTGCAGTACTACTACAGATGTCATCAGCTTGCAAGTCTGGAGATGAGCCGCCACTGGACTACTTGTTTCCAGTATCTTATTTCTCAGGCTCATTCAAAGGTTCTCAAATTAGATGGGCAACCATAGAAAAGGAGCTTTTTGCCATCATAGCTGCTCTTCATCACTTTGCTCCATATTTAGAATGCAACCACAAGGTCATCGTCTATACAGATCATCGACCTTTAACCTTCCTGGATAGATCAAGACTACTGAACGACAAATTGTTACGCTGGTCGTACTATCTAACAAGATATAATCTTGAACTCCGAGCGATCTCAGGACATCAAAACAAAATTGCCGACGCATTATCCAGACTTCCCGCTGTCTCTCATCCCAGCCATAAAGTAGGATGCTCTTTGGGGGGAGGATCTATGACGGAACGTCACAATTATTTGTAAAAAAAAAAAAAATCTGTAAATAATTATTTGTGTAACTATGAAATTATCGGGTGTTTAATGTTCAACGCCATCTATTATAAGTTATGTTAACTATTCTACATTATCCTTGGTTTCTTTTCCTTAACTTAGTCATACAGCTATATTGCATTCCTTAGCCTTCGTTACACTTGTAATTTGTATTTTTCTTTAGAGAACTATTCAGTGCAGTGTTGAAAACATCTTTTTCTTTTACTTATCATAATTAGTGTTCTTGTGATATTACGTGTGAAAGTAATTATATTGGAATTTAAGTTTATTTATTTAAATATTAAATTAACAATTGTCTTTACTGTTTAATTAAGATCCTGCTGGATTGGAGAGGTGATTAAAAGTGGTTAAAATAGAGTGTGGTTTAAAATAGAGGTGAAAATAAACAATAATTAGACAAAAAGAATAATATTTTTGTTGGTGGTGATATTTTAAATTTATGAGGGATAATTGATGATTACAGACCAGCAACATCCCACAAGCCACCATAAAAGATAATAAATAATATAAATAAATATAATATAAATAAAATATAAATAATATAAATATATATATATAAATAAGATTATATATATATAAATCAAAATAAATGTATATATATATAAATATAATAAATATAAATGTAAATAAATAAATATAATTATGTATATATATATATATATATATATATATATATATATATATATATATATATATTATATATATATATATATATATATATATATATATATATATATATATATATATATATATATATATATATATATATATATATATAAATAAATATATATATATAATATATAATAAATAATAAATATATATATATATCGTCCTGTATTTGTGTTGTAAACCTTTGAGAGAAGAGATTGAAGTAAACATCTTTGCTTGTTTAGGCCATTGTGAAGTTTATGTAATGTATAAGCAAAGACGTACTTATTTTCCAACTGCGCATTTTGTATCCACGATCTTGAGAGTAAAAAACAGAGTTTTATTTAGGATGGCTGCCTCTCATTTATAAGCCTGACCGTCTATCTTTTAGCCTTGAGATTACCTCAGGATCTACAATTTGGTACCAGAACCCGAAAATAAGTACCTTTAGAAGATATTAAGAAGTTTAAGCTGTGAAATGCGTAGATATGGCAACAACAGAGGAATTATTGAGGAGACTGTCGGCTGCCAAAGGTTGGTTGACTCGGTCTGTTAATGAGTTGCAGGGTTTGTTAAGAGACGACGCTTCTGATGGCGAACTCTTAGAGAATGCAGTTAGTGTTTTTGAAAATAGACTAGCAGTTTTAGATGTTCTTTAAGCAGCAGTGGAATTACAAATAGACCTTGCTGATTTAGAGGCAGACATAGATGAAACCAATAGATTTCATAGGAGTACCAGACAGGTTAGGGCTGAAGCAGCCAAACGTTTGAAAGGTGTTAGTACTGAGACTGACACTGCATCTGTTTCCAGTAAAGATAAATCAGAAGTGAAGTTACCCAGGTTAGAACTTCCCAAGTATTCTTCAAGGGGAAGTGCTAATAGTTATTCAGGGTTTAGCACTTACTTCTGCCAACTATAAGGTAGCCTGTGAGCTGTTGAAAGAAATATTTGGTCCTCCAGAAAGAATAATTTTTGCTCATGTTCAAGGTTTAGTGAATGCTTACTTTGCACCCAGAAGTAAGGGAAATTATGTTGAGTCTTTGTGGAAAAACAAGACCAGCTGTTGAGGCATGTGAAAGTTTAGAAGCCCTTGGCATCAGCGGTGAAATAGTATGGTCTCGAATTCTGGTTGGAATGGTCCACGGAAAGTGCAGGCCATGAAAGTGATTCAGAGTGGCTTCTGAATTTCTTCAGCAGGAGATCAGCATCATGAAAGGTCTGAAACCTTTAAGGAGTTATCCATGGAAAAATGTGCGCCAAGAGGCCGAGAAAAAAAGGTTAGTTCGGCTTCAGCCCTGCAGATGTCATCTGAGAAAAAAAATAAATAAGGTGTGCGTTTTTGTCAGACGTGCCACCGTTCTGAGCAATGCTGGCAGATATTACGGCTAGACAGCCATAATCGTAAACTTAAAATTCATCAGTTATAACTGTGTTTTAAATGTCTCCGTAAGGGACATCTTTCCAGAGATTGCAAAATAAAAATAAGATGTACTCAGTGTACTGGGTTTCATAATGTGTGATTTTGTAATTATGGTAAATCCATTTGTGAAACTAGTAAATTTCCAATTAAACAAAATACCAGTAATAGGTTAAACGATCAGGCTAATGTACAACCTAGTGATGCTATCAATACTGGGACTATTAAACATGTTGGCATTTCTCTTGACCACAGACTGAAGAGTACTGTACTGCAGACAGCTAAAGTTAAAGTTCTTACTGGTGGCGAAAAATGTGTTGAGGCTGTTGTAATGTTTGATTTAGGAGCAGATAACACCTATGTAAGTCATAACTTTGTTAGAAGAATTAAACCTAAGTGGGTTACATCTAAGTACACTTCATACTCAGCCTTTGGTGATGGAAAATCAAAAAACATGAGAGAACGAAATGTGTATGATGTGAATTTAATCGACACTCAGGGTAATAACCTTTCTGTACTTGCAGTTGAGGTGATGTCCATTTGTCCCCCTTTGAGACGTGAAAAGGACCTGATGATATTTTCCAGTCCTTTTCACATTTAAAGTTAGCAGAGGACTAGGGTCATGACCGTGATATCACTTTGGATACTTTGATTAGTGTAGATTATTATTGTAGATTTATTAAAGCAGATACTATGGTAAGATTTGAGGATTAACCAGCATTATCAATACTTTGAACCAGAGGTTGAGGATGTAACAAAATTGTAAGGAATGTATTGGAACTCCTCAGAAGATGTGTTTTCATTTAAAGGTCTCAACTTAGGTAGTAATTTTGAGTTTAATTACACTAAAAGAAGTTTGTTAAGTTTGATTGCTGGATTATTTGATCCACTTGGCTTAATAAGTCCTTTCACCATGTATGTGCAAGTATTGTTTCAAGAGATATGGCATCTAGGACTTAGTTGGGATGAAATTTTACCTCATAATGTGCAACTAAAGTTCCAGGAAAGGATTAATAGTGCTGAGGTTGTTAAAAAATTTGAAGTTGATAGATGTTATTTTCCAGGTTTATCTTTGAGTTCTATACAAGGTTTGGAAGTACATGCCTTCAGTGATGCATCAGAGAAAGGTTACAGTAGCTGGGTAGCTGTGTGTATCTACATATACCTAAATCTGATAAGGAATTTCATGTATCATTTGTTATTGCTAGAACTAAAGTGACTCCTATCAAGCGGGTACCTTGCCTTGGCTGGAACTACTTGGAGCCTTATTGAGTGAGTGGTCGTCTAATTAAGTTTGTGAAATCTGCTTTACACTTGAATGATGGTGTCTGTCCAGTTAGTTGCTGGACAGATTCTAAAGACTCACTGTCTTGGATAAAGGTTAATCCTACTAAATGGAAGACGTTTGTAGCCAATAGGGCAGTTGAGATTCAAACATTAACATCTCCTAGTGATTGGTTCCATTGCCCTGGCAAAGATAATCCTGCTGATTTGATGACCCGAGGGGTTACTGGTGATCAGTCAATTTGAAACGACATACGGCTTAAAGGTCCCAAATGGTTGTCTACTTCCTCAAACTTGTATGCCAATGCTAGTATTGAGGTTGATACTAATGGTTTTGTTTTTCCCAATGAAGAATATAAGGGAGGAGGAGTGATTATCACTGTTAATGAAGATGTCAGTTCTATATTTGACTTCAGTAGATGGAGTGATTTTACCAAAGTAATGAACATTGTTGCCTTGGTTATGAGATTCATTAACAATTGCAAACCTAATGGTGCTAAACTTTCAGGTCCTCTCACTTATAATGAGTTGAGTAATGCAATGGACAAGACTTTTATTTGTGTACAAAGGGAATATTATGAGAAAGAAATTAGTGTTTTGTCTCGAGGAAAACCTCTCCCTAGTAATTCCTCCTTGAGAAAACTTGACCCTCTTCTTGACTGCAAGGGACTATTGAGAATCAATGGTAGATTACAATATTTTGACATGAGTTATGACAGCAAGCACCCCATTATAGTTCCTTATTGTCATGTGTCTAAACTTATAGTGCAGTTTCAGCATAAATTTTTGAAGCATTCTGGTGTTCATACTTTCATGTCAACCTTCAGAAACTCTTATTGGCTTATTGGATTAAGGAGACTGGCCAAAAGAGTTTGTAAAGAATGTGTTGCTTGTAAAAGATTTTTGACTCTAGGCCATGTAATCAACCTCCCCCTCCCCTGCCGGTATTGAGAATTAACAATAAGTTCCCTTTTGCCTTAACTGGTCTAGATTATGCAGGCCCTTTGTTTGCAGTTGATCTTCCATTTAAGAAATTGTACATATTATTATTTACTAGTGCTGTTATAAGGGCTGTTCATTTGGAGTTAACAGACTCTCTTTCTGTGCTTGATTGTATTTAGCCAGACGAGGTCTTCCGTCTGTGATATGCTCAGATAATACTAAAACCCTAATAAGTGTTGCAAATAAGCTTCAACAATATTTTAGTGTTTTGAGTCCTGATTGGAAATTCATTGCTCCCAGATCCCCATGGTGGGGAGGTTGGTAGGAACGTCTTGTGAGGTCAGTGAAGCCTGCTCTAAGGAAATCTCTTGGCAATAAATTCTTAAATAAATGTGAACTTGAAACAACTTTGAAGTAGAAGGTTGCATCAGTTCTAGACCTTTGACTATGTAAATGAAGAACCTGATGTAACTGATCCTTTGATTTCCTCACACTTTCTGATTAGTCGAGTTGCAGGTTTTCAGCCTCATGTGTCTGATGAACATGTAAATATCAGTGATAAAGATTTAAGTGAAAGAGAAATTGTTTGGAAAAGGCAACTCGACAAATTTTGGAAAGTGTGGAGTGATGACTATTTAAGGAATTTACCCCCTACAGTAAAGAGCTTTAAACCTAACTGCAATCTGAAGTAAGGTTCTGTTGTTTTGATAAGAGAAGACAATGTTCCTAGAATGAGTTGGCCTGTGGGCATAGCTACTGATTTATTTCCTGGCAGGGACGGTATAGTAAGATGTGTTAATGTACGAACTACTAAAGGTGTGTTGTGCCGGTCTGTTCAAAAGTTACATGATTTAGATATTTTCTTTGATGTAAATAATGTTAGCAGAAATGCTCAAACTTCTATAGAGAGTACTATACAAGATAAGAATAAGGATGCTGTTGCTGAGGACACTTATGAATCTAAGAATTTTGATCGGGTAAAGTTATCTAAGAGAGGGCTTGTGATAAAGCCTCGTACTTTACTTGATTTATGAAGTAGAGCCCTGTGAAAAAGGTTACTTATGGGTAATGTAACCTCAGTGAACAGTAGTTTATGTTTTTTATACCATGGGATCTTATTGTATTTGCTCCATTTCTTTTATAGGAGCTTGGGAGCTCCTATGATGGGGAGTATGTGTTAAGGATATAGTGTAGTCTCTGAGTCTTCGTTAGTTTGTTTAGTTACCCCCTACCAATTACATCTTTTTAATTTCCTCCTATATGAATTTTGTTTGAGTATTAAATATATATATATATATTTATATATATATATATATATATTATTCATTTATAAATATATATATATTTTTTTATTTTTATATTTCTTTATATATAATATATATATATTATATTATATATATTATATATATATATATATATATATATATATATATATATATATATATATATATATATATATATATATATATATATATTTATATATATATATATATATTTATATATATATATATATATATATATATATATATATTCCTGTGTTTGTGTTGTAAACCTTTGAGAGAAGAGACTTAAGTAAACATCTTTACTTGTTTAGGCCATTGTGAAGTTTATGTAATGTATAAGCAAAGACGTACTTATTTTCCAACTGTGCATTTTGTATCCACGATCTTGAGAGTAAAAACAGTTTTATTTAAGATTATTTTCTCATTTATAAACCCGACCGTCTTCATGTGAGACTTGAGATTGCCTCAGGATCTACAATATGCATTGCCGTGCGTGTGTTTAGTAATATGCATTGCCGTGCGTGTGTTAAGTAATATGCATTGCCGTGCGTGTTTAGTAATATGCATTGCTGTGCGTGTTTAGTAATATGCATTGCCGTGCGTTTGTTAGTAATATGCATTGCTGTATACTGAACTAAAGACACTTAAAACATTGTCCGTTATTACTCTGAAGGTATTAAACAAATCATCAGTTAGTGAAAAAATATCACCATAAAAATATTAGTCTTTATTTCAATCACTTGTAAAAGGATATATAGCCCGTGCAGGACTCGAACCTGCGACCTTCAGTGAGTTTCGACCAAATGCTGACGCTCTACCAACTGAGCTAACGGGCATATTGACTTGACAGGGGTTAGTAAGGTCAATATTTTCAAGGAAAGAGGTAAAATGATTATGACTGTAACTGCATAAAAAAAAAATTTTATCAATTATGAAATCTTTTTTTAATTAGAAAAGTTTGTCAAAATTAGTATATATATATATATATATATATATATATATATATATATATATATATATATATATATATATATATACTTATACATATATATCTATATATAATAATTATCAGTTATATATATATGAGTATATATATATATACTAATTTTGAAGAACTTCTAATTAGAACTAAAATTATTTTATGATCAATAAGAAATTTTGGTCCTTATTAGAAAAGTTCTTCCATATTAATATATCACACACACACACACACACACACACACACATATTATTATATATATATATATATATATATATATATATATATATATATATATATATATATATATGTGTGTATGTGTGTGTGTGTTTTTCCCTTTTGTTGTGTGTGATATATTAATATGGAAGAACTTTTCTAATAAGAACAAAATTTCTTATTAATCATAAAATAATTTTAGTTCTAATTAAGTTCTTCAAAATTAGTCTATATATACACATATATATATAATAGATTATTATTATATATACACATATATGTATAAGTATATATATGTATATATATACTAATTTAGAAAAACTTTTTCTAATAAAAAAAGGATTTCATAATTGATAATTTTTTTTTTATGCAGTTACGAAGTCATAAACATTTTACTTTTCCTTGAAAATATTGACCTTACTAACCCCTGTAAAGTCAATATGTCCGTTAGCTCAGTTGGTAGAGCGTCAGCATTCCGGTCGAAACTCACTTAAGGTCGCATTTAGTCCTATTCGGGCTAATATCCTTTACAAGTGATTGAAATAAAGACTAATATTTTTTTTTCTGGGTTCATGGATGGTCTAGTATAATACTAAAACTCTGAAATGTTTGTTTGTTTGTTTGTTAGCTTGTTTGTTTGTTTGCACACTGGAAGGTAAAAGGGGCTGGTGTCACCATGGACTTTTGCTGACTATTATAAGTAGGGTTGATTTACCTGTGGGTATGGGTATGGGTATGGCACATATATGGGTATGGATATTACATGAATATGGGTATGGGTATGGCATGGTATGGATATGGGTATAGTACAAATACTGGTATGGGCATTGGGTATCATTATGGTTAATGGTATGGGTAAATCACGGTGTGATAAAAAATGTCATAAAAAGAGCAGCGTGTTCCAAACATACCAAAGGACTATCATGGTGGAGGTGGGTTAATGCCAAAGCTAAGTACAATTTCCCTGCTCTCGACGGGTAAATAAAGTACACCAGACTCGGCAATGACTTATACCTCTCTTGAAAGCTCAGTGGTAATGTCGACTGGAGTTGCTGGATGAGTATCTGTGTCGCGGGATCGAGACTCGGCAGTGCCTGTCCATTTATTACTTATAAATTCCCCTTTGTTGATAATTCCCCATCGGGGATATTCCAGAGGCAGCGTGGATTTTATATTAAGTGACATTTGTAGCTTCATGATTATATATATATATATATATATATATATATATATTATATATATATATATATATATATATATATATTTATATATATATATATATTATTCATATATAACATATATTTTATTTCAACACTATGAATCAACACTAAACATATACCTCTGGCATTTTTACATTTTTCTAAGATTGTGTCATTCCTTTGCAACTTTTTATTTACTTGTATTTTAGTCACCTGTAAAAAGATATATAGCCCGTACAGGACTCGAACCTGCGACCTTCAGTGAGTTTCAACTTACTGCTGACGCTCTACCAACTGAGCTAACGGACATATTGACTTAATAGGGATTAGTAAGGTCAATATTTCCAAGGAAAGAGGTAAAATGTGTATGACTTTTTGTAACTGCGTAAAAAAAGAATTTCTTAACAATCATGAAATAATTTTTGTTTTAATTAACTAAGGTATACTTACTTAGAAACGTTTTTAAAAATAATTATATATATATATATATATATATATATATATATATATATATATATATATATATATATATATATATATATATATATATATATATATATATATATATATATATATATATATATATATATATATATATATATATATATATATATATATATATATATATATATATATATATATATATATATATATATATATATATATATATATATATATATATATTTTCATGATGTTTGCCTTGTAATACGTATATCCTCTATAATTTTGACATATTTACTTTTTTTCATGTTATGTTGTTTAATGATAATGGTTGTTAAAGTGTCATATTTAGTTTGGCATCAGATCTCAAAAGAGCTAATGATTACTTGATAGCGTAATTTAGAATTGTTATTATAATTTTAATAGTAACATAATTTAGAACGAATATCTTTCTTGGTAAAAGCGTAGAATGTGAACACGTGTGTGTGTCCACCAGGGCTTGTTTCATTTCAGTTGTCATCAGTTGAGATAAGAGGGAATGCTTTGTTTTGGGTTAGCGATGACAGGTTTGCAAAACAAACGCCGATTCGTCCCATACGGGCTCGAGACAAATGATTTCACGTTGTTGCATGTTCCAGTCACGTATGCCACTTTGAGAGAAAGAATACAAGTCCTGATCAATTACGTCATGTTTTGTAAAATGCGTTCAAAACGTTTTGCTGGGATGACGTCATTTTCCTTCTAGAAGCTTCTCCATTGTATCTCGCACCCAAAACGCTTTAATGACGTCACCTCCCTGCTTCTAGAACTTTTGTATCTCGCACCCAAAATGCTTTAATGACACCATGTAATTGTTTCACGTATTACTGGAATCCTAAAATCTATTTCATTCTGATTTCTGAGACCAGTTGAATTGGTACCCTCTCTCTCTCTCTCATTCCTAATTAGGAAGAGATTACTTTTAACGTAATTTTTTGTGGTCACTTTTAACATTAACTTTTGAGATCTGAATTTAGCAAAGTTATTTAGTTCGTAACGGCGCCTGGTAAAAAGTGTGTTTTGAGTAACGCAGCTGCAGCAAGTGATTTGCAGAGGTTTTCACAAGTTGTGTAAGGTAACGTGAAATTTTACTTATTGATACCATGGTATGATAAGTTAGGTTGTGGTAAATTTTTTTTGAACAAGTGAAATCATTATTAATAAATCTTATGTGTATTTTTGTGTGATTTTCTATTTACAATCTCTTTATATTTTCACTTTTTTTTTTGTTTGTGATGTAACATTTATTTACATAACATTTTAAATATTTCTTGGTAATTTAACATTGCATACGTAATTTAACATTGCATACTTGATTTCATTTATTCAGATTTTTTTTTAAAATCTTGAGTAATTCTTGATAGTTTAAATTTTGCTTGATTAATTTAAATTCTTGATAAAATTTTTGTGAATTAGATTTGTTTCATAATTTAATTTAAGAATTCATTGAGTTTTGTGTTATTTTCAACTAACATTAAATTTTTCAGATTGTGAATTCTAAATAATTGTGAATTTTAATTATAAACTTTGAATCTGAAAATAAATTTTTGTATTTAACATTTTTAGAAAAACAGTGTTTCATTTATTGATCACCAGTGAATAGGATTGATTGTGTGTGCATAAGGCAAAGTGATAAACATGTTTTGTTCTTTTAGTTTTGCTAAAGTGAATTAAGACCAGGAAACAGTTACAGTTTTTTGATGGAGTGATGCCTTTTTACTCTAGAAGATTTCTAGTTTAATTTTTGATACCTCACACATATTCTGATAGACTTAGTTTGATTTTTCAGGTGATAAATAAGTTTTTCTTAAGGGATCACTGTTACCTTTTGAGTACTCAGTCGTAACAATTAATGTTATGAGAGTTCAGGTATCTGGCTGAAGTGAGGTATATTTTAGTATCTTGAGATTAGTTGTGTAATAACCAGGTACTTGATACGCATCGTGACATTATATTGTTTGGTGCCCAGAGACCCGTGGAACAAAACAAAATATCACTCTGGTTTATGGTTTATACTGGTGGTGTTAGGGATATATTTTGATAGGAGAGTGACCACATATTTATTTTTTTCTTTGTATTGTGAATTATTTAGTTGAGTAACTTAGAGAAAATGGCTCTGTTCAATGTTCAGAGGTTTTTAGCAGCTCCTTCCATCCAAGAGTTATCTGAATCCAACCTGACTAAGGCACAGTGGATTGCTTTAGCATTGGCATGTGGGGGTAATGTGTCTAGTGGTATGTTTAAGGCACAAATCAAATATATTGCAATCCAAGCATTGATGGACTCTGGTGAAGTAGATGAAGAGTTGGGAGAGGCGCAAGAATTGTTGAATGCAGCTGAGGCAGAATTTACAGATAAACATGAGCAAAAGAAAGAGAAAAGTGATGCAGAAGCAGAACTTAGACGTATAGAAGCAGAAGAAAATTTGATTAAGCTGAGGATACAGGCTGAAAGAGAGAAAATGCAAGAGAAAGAGAAAGAGAAGATAGAGAAAAAGAGAAAGAAAGGAAAGAGAAGAAGAAAAAGCAGCAGAAGAAGAAAGAGAAAGAGCAAGACCAAAAGGGAGATGGAGTTAATAAAAGCTCGATCCACATTACCTGTAACACCGTCTAACCCTACTCATGGTAATTCAGACCCTGTATTTGATGTAGTAAGAGTGCAGAAATTAGTTCCAAAATTTACAGAAGAAGCCCCAGATGAGTTTTTTGATCACTTTGAAAAAGTGGCTTCAGGTATGGGATGGCCAGAGGATAAATGGTCGGTCTTGTTACAGAGTGTTCTCATTGGTAAAGGAAGAAGTGCCTATTTAGCCTTATCAGCTGCTCAGTGTAAAGAGTACAAGGTACTTAAACATAATGTGCTACAAGTTTACAGATGACCCCTGAATATTATAATGAAAGATTCAGATCTTTGAGAAAGGATGACAAGATAACTTTCTTGGATTATGCTTACAAAGTAAGAAGATGTTTTAAACGATGGTTGGAGGCTGCTAAAAAGTTAAATCTATGGACGAACTTGAGGAGTTAGTAGTTCTAGAACAATATCTTAGGGGAATTCCTGAACACATAAGAGCCTATTTAAGAGAGAGAGAGGTTAAGAAACTTGACAAAGCTGCTACATTGAGCGAAGATTTTAATATAATTTCTAGCAAAAGAAATTATGATGTCAAATACCAGAACCAACAACACAGGTTTCAGATCTCATCCAAATTTCAGGAACATTACAACTGGAAGTCCTTCTAGTGGCTCATGATTCTACCACCCACCATTAGATGGCAGTGAATCTTACCTACATCTGCAAATTACTTAGTTATTTTGACTTACAGGAGGAGCAGAAGGATTACTCACCTTCATCGCCGTGCCTCACTTCAAAAGCATTAGGTGAAATGTTGATTTTATCTGTAAAGAAACTAGCAAGTTAAAATTCATTTTTTAATTTTCTTGCATATTGGTTTAAACTTAATTGATTCAGTTCTACTCGTCTTATTAAAGTGCTCTAAACCGTTTCAATATAAGCTCGTTTTTGACAAAAGTGTTTATTCTCAGATTGTTTCCAAGTATGGAGGGAGTTAATCGCATCCAGTACCATACAGTATATGTTTTCAATTAAGGCATCGACGGCAAACCTCTTCCAGTGCATACAGCAATAATTCAAGTCACGGCAGATATTGAAATCTAAAACGAACCTGTGTACATAATTTTGCATTTTTTCCGAATTTTTAATATTGTTAAATATTTAATTTTTCTTTCAATATTAATATTAATTATTTACTTTTTTATTCGAAACCTTATTTAATTATTCCGTGAAAGGAAATTTGAATATTCAGTTTAACAATCATTCATCAAATGAATGTTAAACTGAATATTCAATATCCTTTCAGGAAATAATTAAATAAGGTTTCGAATAAAAAGTAAATAATTAATCAATATTGAAAAGAAAAAGCTAAATATTTAACAATATTAAAAATTGGAAAAAATGTTCTTCAAAATTATTGATCATAGGTTCGTTTTAACAAACAATATCTGCCGTGAAGAATTATTGCTGTATGCACTCGGAGAGGTTTGCCGAGGATGCCTTAACCTGAAATAGATATACTGTACGGTATTGAATGCGATTAACTCCCCTCCATACGAACACAAACAATCTGAGAATAAACACTATTTGTCAAAAACGAAGAGTATTGAAACGGAATAGAGCACTTTAATAAGACAGTAGATCACTGAATCAATTAAGTTTAAATGAATGCAAGAAAATGAATAAATGAATTTTAACTTGTAATTTAAGAGGATGTTGCCTGATTTGCAAGTGGAGTCACACATGAAGGTGAGTAATCCTTCTGCTGAAAACCTTTGGCAGATGAGGTAATTCATTCACCCAATCCATAGTAAGTTAGTAGAGTCATGAGCAAGTAGAAGATATGGCGATGATGTCCAGCTTATGTGTGTCAAAAAAGGTAAGTCTACTCCAGGGATGATGAGTACCTGACCGAAGGTAGGATGTGTTACCTCCTTTAATGGCTGCTTAAGTACTGACAAGTTTTGAAAAAGATGAAAATTTATCAACCTTAATTAATGGGTTTTCTAAGAGAGTTGTTTCGCTGCACATTTCAGCCATATTGACATTAGCTATAACAAGAGGATTGGGTACCGACACTTTCAGTGCATCAACTGGCAGGTCATCAGACTTCAAAAAATGTGGCCCAGTATAAAAGTTGGACTTGCTCAGTAGATAGTAACTAACAGGACGGCTGGCCATGTCTGCTGGATTTTCCTGACCTTCACAAAATGAGAAGGTAATTTGAAATTTTTCGCATAATCTGGAAATAGTATGCAATTTGTTCTTTACCATAACAGGGACATTCTTCCTTTTATCCAGTTTATTAAAATGTAAATTAATCCAGTTAAGACAAATAGAACTAACTGTGTACAACTCCATACCAACAATGTTAATAGGACATAAAGCACTAGGGCCTGACAATTCCTGTCTTAGGTCATGAAGAACTTCAACTCAAAGTGCAACAGCCAAAAATTCCAAGCAAGGGATAGATTTAGTGGCAACAGTTTTGTTCAGAAGCTTGTTCTTTGAAAGTACTCTTTACTTTGCCTGAGTCGAGATTCTTCATATAGATAACTGTAGCATACATTGCTTTGAAGCATCTGTGAAACCAATGAGTTTATATGAATCAGATCTCTTGCCCATACCTCGTTACTTTTATTTCAGGAGCAGAATTCACTTGATTAGTGATATTTGTCCATTCTCTTTGCAAGTCCATGGTTTGAGTATCCCAATCCAAATCACTCCTGTATTGTAGTTCTGAAAAAATAGTCTAGCCCTATTTAAAAGTGGGGCATTAAAATTGAACACATCAAAATTAGAAGCAATGCTTGATAAAATCTGACGCTTTGTTGTAGCCTCTGGGTTCAGATTAAGTTTTATAGTGGCAAGGGTATCACTATCTCTCATCCATGAAAGACCCAAAAGTTTCACTGTATCATCAGTGGACGTTTCTGACATTACATCCAAGTCCTCTTGCAAAGAAGAGTTTGTAAAAAAACTGTGTAGATTTTGTAAGGAGCAAATATGCTTGACAAATTATTAAAAGCCCATTGGAGATCTTCAGTTGAATTTGCTGTCACAGCTAGGTTATCCATATAAGACAAACTGTATATCAACCTCTTCAACTTTTGCAATTCAGGAGGGTCTGTCTCTGCATCTACAATGAGAATCTTGTAGAGACCTAACATAAGTAATGCTGGATTAGTTGATTTAAGGCCAAAAGGTAGCCTGTTGTGTTTGTAAGAAACAAGTTTGTAATCTCCTTTGGTAATATTACGAAACCAATACAGTAAAAGTCTCGCTTGATCAATTTCATTCAATCCAATGGACAAAAATGCCTTCTTTATATCAAAACATAGCAGATAGTTATCAAATCTAAGTTGTAGAATTGCTGTAGAAATCTTCGAATTCATACAATCCCGCCAACATAGCCTGGTTATGACTGACAACTAATTTCTTATCAGAGCATTTCTCCTTTAAATTTGACAAATAGACTACGCGGCACTTTGTTGTTTCTCTATTCAAACGAAACACAGGCATATGAGAGGAAGCTGTAGAAAGGGTGGCTTTCTTTGAAGGAGTCCAAATCTGTAATTTCTCAATAACACCCTCCTCTAGCTGTTCTTTGAAGGTTTGATCAATCATCTGCAGCAATTTCAATTGATATTTAGTGCCGAATAGACTTTAAAATTGCCACTGCTAAATTCTCATTTTTGCAAGAAGATTAGAAACATTACTCTTCCATAGCAAAGGCATGATAAGTCTTCCCTTCGTTTCTTAATGTTGAATGCAATACAAAATCAGTAATATCCTCATTTTCTTGATCCTGCTCATCACAACATTCAACTTCATCATCAAGAACATATTTACAATAACAAGGTATCATAATCATCATTTATCGTACCTTCCTCGACTTCATCTTTGGCAATACGTCCGTTTCACTACAACCCTGAACTCCACAGAGATCAACTGCAAAGGAATTTGAAATGGTACCTCTGCAATCACTTCCAATATCTATAAAATTATCAGGAAATAGAGCGAGAGAGTGTTGGAGTTGCAGCTTCTTTATAAGGCCGTGTTGGCTGAATCTGGCAAAAAGGTAAACTATCAAACAACCCATCCAGATTACCCAGAAACAAGACTCCAATGGGACTCATTAGGTATGTCGAAGGCATAGTAGGATGAATTACATGTGAATTAGTGGGCAAATGATAATCATAGTCTGCCCCTAACAAGAAATCAAACTTGATGAAAATTAAAATCATTTTCGACAAGAAACAACGTCTGCCATCAATGAATATCCTCTTCAAAGCCAAAAACACATTAACAATTGGGGCAACAATCGTAATGAAAAGGAGGTCCTTATTCTAGGAATACAGACGGCATTTACCACTCTCAGGATTTGCCTAATGTAAATTCAAACTGAACAAGTCTAGTAGAATAAGTTTTGGATCCATTAAAACCATTAACGGTTACGAGAAAATGGCTTTGCAAGACATTACAATTACAAATATCAGCAATTTCATCTGTTACAAATGAAAGTTGGGATCCACCATCTTTCAAACATCTGATGGCATTTCCATTTGGTAGAGTGACTGTAAACGTAGGTAAAACTACGTTTGACTGACTCTTCGTTACATGACTCATTCCATTATTGGTAGTGTGTATTCCTTTTGGTGCTTGTGTTTTTTGTTCAGTTTTCTGAACATACACAGGAAAGAGAAATGCAAATCAGAACAATATTTACATTTTGATTTAAATTGAAATTAATATTTTAAAGCATCATGATTGCCAGTACATTTGTGACAACGTTTAAGGCTTTTCAACTTGTTTGTCTTTGCCTTTGCATTAGGGAATTTCTCACAATTAAAATTGCATGAGTAGAGGTACATTATTTGTAGTACATAATACACATTGCTTCAGGTTTATCTTTTCCTGAGGGGTACATTAAGAGATTTAACATTTGAAGCACTAGATTCTTTGTTTGTGGCAGACTGTTTAGATTTAAAAACCTCTGTTGGGAGTTTGCATATCTCTTTACCACCTTGTCAAAAATGTTGTCATGTATTACGTCAACTGTTGGATTAGTGGTTCTTGTAACTTCAGTTAAATGATCCCTTTAATTTATCATTCATGGCCTTCAGAAAAAATACTGCAACACATCATTGGTTGACATTTTCAAACTCTTAAAGGAGTCCATAGCCATACGCATGTCGCTGATAAACTTATATGGATCTGAATCATAACCCATGTGTAATTCTGTTCAACAACTTCATTGCATCATGTTTCCTATCATCTGATGAACCAAATGCTTTAAGCAACAAAGCTTTACCACTTTCATACTTCCTATCTTCAATACTTAACGACTGAATCAAGGTAAGTGCTTCATTTTTAACTGTTTCTGCAACAAGACTAACTTACTATACGAATCAAGTTTCAACTTTGCAGTGATGTCTTCAAAATCTCTAAAAAAAGCGTTCAATGCTTTTTCCCCTTTAAATGAGAATACACTGGCAATGGAATCTCTGGCATCTTTAAGGAAGAGACCTTGTTAATACCAGTTTCTGATCCTGAATTACCGGACACGTCTGTATTCAAAGCATGCAAACTTGTAACGAAGTGCTTATAAGTACATCATATTCTTTTTGACCTCAAATTTTTCGTCAATGCCCCCTCACCTTTTCATTAAATATATGCTCGGCTATCTTCTGATTAAAATCTTAACTTTCACCCTTAGTGATTTCAAAGTGTTAATGTACTCATTCCTAACAATTTCGCCAAACTCATTACAATGATCGCGAACAGCATTACAACGTTTAGTAATCTTTGACAATGACCCCTTGCGGATAAGAAATTAGACATCTGACATATTTGAGAAGTTAATTCAAGAATTACACAAAATAATGCTACATTAATAAGTATAGCACACACAGTACACCCTACAAAAACTTTGTGAATGTAAAAGACTGTGATACGCCTTCCGAAAAAAATCCAACAATAAGCATGATGCAAGTGCCTGAATATTAACATCGTATGCTTTATAGATCAAAACCTCGAACAGCATATAACTTAATACAACACATATTAAGTTAACTAATACGCAACTATATCGCCAAAATCATTACAATTATCATAAAAAGGCGTTACAATGCTCAGCAATCTGCTTCGATAATGTTTTTTAAATCAAGAACGCGTTACTTGACACCGAGAAATTAACGTCAGTACGAAAATACATAAAATTCCGATAAAGAAACAAATTCAGCACATACAGTTTGTCCTACAAAAAATTGTAAAAATCAGAAACATAGATATATCTGTCCGAAAAAGATCCCAACAAGAAACATGATGCATGTGCCAAAAATATGACCACATCGAATGCTTATAGACGATATTCTCTGAAAATAAATTTAAATAACACAGAAAAGTCACTGGCAGCAAAAAACAAATTAATATTATTACCACTCTACGAGAAAAGTTAATAGGAAAGAACGTGAAAAAATCACGTTTGACCCCTTAGCCGCAAGTACAGTAATTAGCGTAAAGAAAATGGGCGGACACCGTTAACTTTAAATACCATACATCGCAACAATTTACTCTTATTAAATTTCTAGTTATAAATTTATCGTTGGGCGCCATATATTAATTTAAGATGTTTGATGAATGATTGTTAAATGAATATTTCAATAAGGGATTTCACTGGAATAATTAAATAAGGTTTCAGTCATAAATAATTAATATTAATATTGAAAAGAAAAATTAAATATTTAACAATATTTTGAAAACTTGAGAAAAGTTGTGTAATCGTTTTAGATTTCAATACGCATCCGTGAATTATTGTTTGGTGGAAGAGGTTTGCCCGTGATGAACAAAACAAAATATCATTCTGTACGGTACTGGATGCGATTAACCTCTCCTGTTAGGGACAAATTTCTGAGAATAAACACTATTTGTCAAAAACGCTTTAGTATTGAAACGGAATTAGAGTTTAATAAGACGAGTAGATCACTGAATCAATGTTTAAATGAATTTAGCAGAAAATTAATAAATGAATTTTAACTTATAACCTTACTAAAAGTAACCTTGCCTCACCTAATGCTTTTGAAGTGGAGGGATGGCGATGAAGGTGAGTAATGTGTTCTGCTGGTATGAGTAATCCTTTGTAAATCAAATATATTGGCAATGTAGGTAAATATTGATGGAATCTAATGGTAAGTGGTAGATCATGAGCCGGTAGAAGATATAGGATGATTCCAGCATATGTGTCAGTTAAAAGGTAAGTCACAGATAAACATGAGCAAAAGAAGAACCTCCCTATAATGGCTGCTTAAGTACTGACTTCTTAGGCTCTCCGAATAACAGTCAAGTAAAGAAGATCAAATTTGAGCGGAAATATGAAACAGGCTGAGAGAAATGTTAAAAAACTTAACTGCATTTGCTAAGTGAGTAAAGATTTAATATAATTATTTAAAAATAAATTATTATTTTAACATTAAACCAACAACGTATTAGGTTAACTTGTAAGAACTCATTTAAATAATTCAGGAATCATTACAAAGCAATAAAATAATTCTATTTGATATGAAACCTAAAAGCGATATTAATTACTTCAGCAATTAAATGTTAAATCCTCATTTAAATCCAAACAAAAATATTCAAGACAGAAATAAACTATATACAAAGAATTAGAAATAAGTGTGGAAGACTATTTTTCTAACAGTCGAGATTGTTATCAGACACAACAGCAGACCAAACCAGTTGGTCAAGTGGTTAAAGGTAACCAGGTGAAGCAAACTACGAAAAGAGCAGTGTGGGAAGACTGAGACTAAACAAGCAGAGTGTTTAGCAACCAGTGGAAATGTAACTTCAAGCAGTGAGTGGCTGAGCAGCTTGGAGGCTTTTAAGCCATATATCTATGAAGGTACGCTGACAACTCAAGGAGGAGTGCAGGTACCAGTCAAGGTATTACGTGATACGGGGTTATAAACAAGTGTGGTAGTTCGTGGTGCTCACCCACAGTTGGAGAAGAATCTCACTGGAGATTCAGTTATTTTGAAGGGTATAGGAGGAGAAGAGGTAACTCCTATATGCCACTTGCATTTGTCCTGTGAATTGGTGACAGGAAATGTTGATTTTGCTGTAAAGGACTCACTAGCTGTTGAAGGTGTACATGTTTTACTGGGTAATGAAGTTGGTGTGTACCATTTGTTCCTTGTCCTATAGTGACAGACAAACCATTAAGGATTAGTCCTATAGTAGATTTAGAGAAGAAAACCCCACCTGTTTCCAAGTTGTGTAACTACCAGGAGTATGAAGAAAACTATGTCTGCAAGTGAAGATACTGAGGATTTACCTGCACCAGAAGAATCAAGTGAAGGATCTTTTGAGCTTAGAAGAGCTGTTCCAGGAAAGTGAAGTTTCCCTAGTGTTAGTAATGAAGAGATTTCCCAAGAAGAAGAGGATCCTGTTGTTATTGAAGAGACTCCGAGTAGTCAAAGAGTTCCTGAAGATAGTAGTGAAACTACAGAAGCAGAGTTAGCAGATATGGAGAGTTCAGCCCTTGAAGTTGGTCAAGTGACAAGAGAGAAGCTAATGAAACTGCAGAAGAGGGATACAACGTTGGCTGATTTGTTCTTCAGAGTTGTTGATCAAGAAGAGATGCAACAAACCTCCACCTGTTATTATCTAAAGGAAGGATTACTAATGAGGAAGCATCGACCTGCAGATATACCAGGAAATGCTGAATGGGGTGAATATCATCAAATTTTGATTCCATATCCATTGAGAAAACAAGTGTAGCAGTAGCGCACAAGTCTGGACATATGGGAATCAGGAAGACTGTTGAGAAGATTATGAAGTATTTTTCTGGCCTGGACTTCACAAGGATGTTAGCAAATTTTGCAGAGTGTGTCACACATGCCAGATAGCTGGAAAACCGAATGAAACCATTCAGAAAGCACCCCTACAACCCATAGAAGTTAGAGGAGAACCCTTTAGCAAGGTAATTATAGATGTGGTTGGGCCACTTCCGAAAACAAAGAAAGGAAATGAATATCTATTAACATTAATGTGTCCAGTGACTAGGTATCCTGAGGCGATTCCTGTAAGAAGTATAAGTGCAAAGGTAATTGCTGAGAAGTTGGTGGAGTTTTTCTCCAAGTTTGGAATACCAGAAATTGTGCAAAGTGATAGAGGAACGAACTTTACTTCAAAATTATTCCAGGATGTGATGAACTTGTTAGGAGTAAAACAACAGTTATCAACTGCTTATCATCCAGAGACTCAAGGAGCCTTGGAAAGGTTCCACCAGACATTGAAAAGTATGTTAACTAAGTATTGTAATGAATCAGGAAGAGAATGGGATGCTGGTTTACCTTTAATGTTATTTGAAGTTAGGAATGCTTATCAAGAAAGCATGGGATGTTCACCAAATGAAATGATTTTTGGTCGAGACATTAGAGGTCCATTGAAGATTCTTGCAGAGAATTGGGAAGAAAATCAAGAGGAAATCCAAGGAGAATATGTGAAGAACTTGAGGAAAAGATTAAGAGAAATTAGAAAATTCTCTTTAGAAAATTTGAAAATAAGTCAAGAGAAATGAAAAGAAAATATGATGCTAAGACTAAGCTAAGAAATTTTAATATTGGACAGCAAGTTCTAGTGTTCTTACCAGTGAAAAGATTTCCCCTTACCAATAAGTTTCAAGGTCCTTATAGGATAATAGAGAAGTTAAGTGATCGAACTTATGTGACTGAAACACCAGGAAGAAGAAAACGACAGAGGAAGATACATGTGAATCTTTGAAACCTTACTTCTCAGAGACTAAAACTGAAACAGTGTCAATAACACAAACAACTTCATCTACAGAGGACGATGACGGCTACAAATTGGGAGCTGAAAACAAGATGAACAATTCTTCAATATTAGAAAATTTGGAAGATAAACTAAAACATCTGAGTGTTGAGCAAAGTAGTGAATTAAGTGAAGTTATTCAAAGTTTCCCTGAAATTTTTGCAGATGTACCTAGGCATACCAATCTGACAAAGCATGAGATAAAGATCAGAGAAGATGGAAAACCTTTTAAAATGAGAGCTTATCGCTTATCACCTTTTCATCAAGATGTTTTGAAGAAAGAAGTTGAATATTTGTTGCAGCATGGATTAGCAGAACCCAGTTCAAGTCATTATAGTTCTCCTTGTGTGTTAGTGAAGAAACCAGATGGCTCATTTAGGATGTGTACTGATTATAGGAAACTGAATTCCATCAGTGTGGCTGACAATTATCCCTTGCCTCTTATTGATCAATTACTTGATAACATTGGGCAAGCCAAATTTGTTTCAAGATAGACTTGTTGAAAGGATATTATCAAATTCCCTTAGATGAGAATGCTAAGTTGCTGTCAGCTTTCATTACTCCTTTTGGACTGTATCAATACACTGTTTTGCCGTTTGGTCTGATGAATGCACCTGCAACATTCCAGCGAGTGATGGATCAACTACTAGGATCAATAGAAGGAGTAGGTGTATACCTTGATGACATTGTGATTTATTC
Source organism: Macrobrachium rosenbergii (assembly GCF_040412425.1). Classification (NCBI taxonomy): domain Eukaryota; kingdom Metazoa; phylum Arthropoda; class Malacostraca; order Decapoda; family Palaemonidae; genus Macrobrachium; species Macrobrachium rosenbergii. The sequence continues at coordinate 10,155,278 of NC_089771.1, forward strand.
TAATACACGGGAAGAACATCTGAAGATATTAAGGAAAGTGTTCAAGAAACTACAGGAAGCAGGACTAACAATCAACTTACAAAAGAGTGAGTTTGGAAAGGCAACTGTACAGTATCTAGGATTTGAAGTTGGAAAAGGCCTTCTCGCTCCTATTGATGCTAATGTAGAAGGTATCCGTAAGGCTAAACCCTCCTGCTATGAGGAAACAGCTACAAAGATTTTTGGGCATGGCTGGATTTTATCATTGATTCTGTCCAAATTTCTCAGCCATAGTAGCTCCCTTAACTGACTTAACCAGTCCTAAAAGAAAGTTTGATTGGACTCCAGAATGTCAAGAATCATTTGAGAAGGTTAAAGCCATATTAACTTCAAAGACCAGTGCTTCAAGCTCCAGACTTCAATAAAATGTTCGTGATACAAGTTGATGCATCTGACTGTGGAATTGGAGCTGTTCTACTTCAAAAGATGACAACAGAATCTTACATCCAGTATGTTTTATGTCTTCAAAGTTGAAAAAGCACCAGAAAACTTACTCAACAATTGAAAAGAAACATTAGCATTAATCACAGCATTGAAAAAGTTTGAAGTGTATGTGAACCGACCTAAATGAAGAAATTTTAGTGTTGTTCAAATAATCTCATTCATCAATAAGATGAAAAATAATAATAATAGACTGACCAGGTGGTCTTTATGCCTGCAACCGTATAATGTATAAACACATTTCAGGAAAAGATAATGTCATAGCAGATTATTTATCCCGTTGTGAATCGTGGGATTCAAACCCGGATAAGTAATCTTCTCGAGAGGAATTTCATGATGTTGCCTTTGTAATACGTATATCCTCCTATAATTTTGACATATTTATTTTTTTCATGTGTTATGTTTAATGATAATGGTTGTTGAAGTGTCATATTTAGTTTGGCATCAGATCTCAAAAGAGCTAATGATTACTTGATAGCGTAATTTAGAATTGTTATTATAATTTTAATAGTAACGTAATTTAGAATGAATATCTTTCTTGGTAAAAGCGTAGAATGTGAACACGTGTGTGTGTCCACCAGGGCTTGTTTCATTTCAGTTGTCATCTGTTGAGATAAGAGGGAACGCTTTGTTTTGGGTTAGCGATGACAGGTTTGCAAAACAAACGCCGATTCGTCCCATACGGGCTTGAGACGAATGAGTTCACGTTGTTGCATGTTCCAGTCACGTATGCCACTTTGAGAGAAAGTATACATGTCCTGATCAATTACGTCATGTTTTGTAAAATGCGTTCAAAACGTTTTGCTGGGATGACGTCATTTTCCTTCTAGAAATTTCTCCATTGTATCTCATTCCAAAATGCTTTAATGACGTCACCTCCTGCTTCTAGAACTTTTTAGTATCTCGCACCCAAAATGCTTTAATGACACCATGTAATTGTTTCACTTATTACTGGAATCCTAAAATTTGTTTCATTCTGATTTCTGAGACCAGTTGAATTGGTTCCCTCTCTCTCTCTCTCTTTTTCCTAATTAGGAAGAGATTACTTTAACGTAAATTTTGTGGTCACTTTTAACATTAACTTTTGAGATCTGAATTTAGCAAAGTTATTTAGTTCGTAACGGCGCCTGGTAAAAGTGTGTTTTGTGTAACGCAGCTGCAGCAAGTGATTTTACAGAGGTTTTCACAAACTGTGTAAGGTAACGTGAAATTTTACTTATTGATACCATGGTATGATAAGTAAGTTAGGAAATTTTGAACAAGTGAAATCATTATTGATAAATCTTATGTGTATTTTTGTGTGTTTTTCTATTTACAATCTCTTTATATTTTCACATTTTTTTTGTTTGTGATGTAACATTTATTTACATAGCATTTTAAATATTTCTTGGTAATTTAACATTGCATACATAATTTAACATTGCATACTTGATTTCATTTATTAAGATTTTTTTTTATTGAGATTTTCTTTTAAATCTTGAGTAATTCTTGATAGTTTAAATTTTGCTTGATTAATTTAAATTCTTGATAAAATTTTTGTGAATTAGTTTTGTTTCATAATTTAATTTAAGAATTAATTGAGTTTTGTGTTATTTTCAACTAATAGTAAATTTTTCAGATTGTGAATTCTAATTAATTGTGAATTTTAATTATAAACTTTGAATCTGAAAATAAATTTTTGTATTTAACATTTTTAGAAAAACAGTGTTTCATTTATTGATCACCAGTGAATAGGATTGATTGTGTGTGGATAAGGCAAAGTGATAAACATGTTTTGTTCTTTTAGTTTTGCTAAAGTGAATTAAGACCAGGGAAACAGTTAGAGTTTTTTGATGGAGTGATGCCCTTTTACTCTAGAAGATTTCTAGTTTAATTTTTGATACCTCACACATATTCTGATAAACTTAGTTTGATTTTTTCAAGTGATAAATAAGTTTTTCTTAAGGGATCACTGTTACCTTTAGAGTACTCAGTCGTAATAATTAATGTTATGAGAGTTCAGGTATCTGGCTGAAGTGAGGTATATTTTTTGAATCTTGAGATTAGTTGTGTAATAACCAGGTACTTGATACCCATCGTGACAATATATATATATATATATATATATATATATATATATATATATATATATATATATATATATATATATATATATATATATATATATAGTATTGTTAAGAATAAACATTCCTCCCTCCCATTGTATAGTAATTTCATGCAATCAAATTCTAATTAATATTTTGTTCCTCTGTCTTTGTGGGATTTGTACTCGGGAAAATCGCATTTGAACCAGTACACACCACATTTTAGGCGTAATATTCTCATATAAAATATCATAATGTGAGAAAAGTTCAAAATAATATTTGTTGAAAACCCCATCTCCTCCCATTGTCAATGAGCGGGAGGGTTGATGCAATTAGTGTTTAGGAAGCCCTATTTGCGTATTATATATATGGTAGGATTTTATTCTGTCTGACCTTAGACTTAAGGCCTCCTTTCCTCTGTGATTTTGCTGGCGTATGACTCCTTGCAGGTACAGCTGCCCCCACCCCATACATACAAACATACATGAAATCTATCATTATCTGCTTTTCCAAAACACAAATATATACATATCCACTGATTTCTTCCGAGAGCGGACGCTAATTCCATCTCTGCTGGTGGCGATGACGCCAAAATATACAGCCTATCCGATTATCAGGCGCCTGTAATAACAATTAAATGTGTTGTGTGTATACGACATACAAAATATATTAAATATAGCCCTGTTTTGTATATAACTATATAATTTGTATTTATATTTATAAACTTTAACCTATTCCTCCATATAACAATCTTCCCTTTGTCAATCTTGCCTGTATCCCTAAGAAGGCCCATCATTTTAAACGTTGAAACCATATATTTCCCGATACTTGTTTTTATCCCTCCACCAGTGAAGTCTGGAGGGCTGGAAATTTAAATGGTTAATACAAAAAGAAGCTAGTTAACTTTGGGCCGTATAATTACATGTTCATTTCTTAACGAAGGAGGAGATTGACCAAATTCCGCTAGTCATTTTTACGCCTCTTAGCTCAAAAGCACCTTCTGGCGTACGTTATGTGTTGTATTTAAGAACGTAAAGGGGTCCGTAATCTTCTGTAGGAATGACTCCATTTCCCTTCCTCTGACAGGGCTAATGAACTGTCTCAAATGAGGAGACTGAGATACAAGAATTTAACACGATCCGCAATCCTGCTTCGATACTTCGCCTGCCACCCAAATTATCGACCTGGTAATAGTTCAGATAAAATTCCTACAGAGGCCCACATTTTTTCAGAAAATATTTCAACATCAAAACACCATCATAGACATTAAAATTCCAAAATCAGGGCAGACTGAATGTAACTCAGTTACTAATTGAACTGATTATCCAGACTGATCGGGTTATTCTCGTTGAACTGAATAACAAAAGATTGAAGCCCCATTTTATCCAAGATTGCCAATGCTTGTCATTATCGTTACTGTGCCTATTTTGAATCTGTCCCTCAGTGATCATGTCGTAAAAGTGTCTAACTGTTAATTTATTAATGTTAATTTGTTAAGTTTGCCTGAATAAACCACTGTAAATTGGCAAAGAATGTCTAAAAAAGAAAGATGCAATCTGCTATCACCAATCAAACCAAAATTATAACCTGTCAGGAAAATTCTGAAAAGTCTTCATTAACACCTTAATTTGTTTACAAACTGGACTCCCTTTTGAAGAAACGCCGACCGGCAGATCAATTATAATTTTGAGCTAAATTCTCATCTCCACTAGGGAATTTGGTCAATCTCCTCCTTCTATAGAAACGCCACCTATATTAACATAGGCCTATATACACCTATATGTTTTATATATATATATATATATTGTAACTTTTCACCTGTCCATATTCTAAGTGAACAGGGGCACAGAAATTAAAACATAAATTATTTCAACGATTTAAATAGTGTTTTTTATGGGCTTTTTTTTTTTATATAGTTACAAATATCATATACATTTTACCTATTTCCTTGGAAATATTGATATTACTAATGACTATTAATTCAATCAAATGTCCGTTAGCTCAGTTGGTAGAGCGTCAGCAGTCCGGTTGAAATACACTGAATTTCCACAGGTTCGAGTTCTATACGGGCTATATATTTTTACAGGTGACTAAAATACAAGTAACCAAAAGTTGCAAATAATGACACAATATTATAAAAATGTAAAAATATAGAGGTATATATTTATACATGATTCATCGTAAAAATCTATCATTAGTATATCTTAGCAAATCTATAAAATCATCATATATATATATATATATATATATATATATATATATATGTATATATATAAATATATATATATATATATATATATATATATAATCATATATATATATATATATATATATATATATATATATATATATATATATATAAAATGAACTCTGCCATTGGAATATCCCCAAGTCTTGAAAAACACATCAATATGGCCAAATAAAATTTATAACATAATAAATGGACAGGCACTGCATCGTGTCTTTACCTGACGATCCGAGAAACACATCTGGTAAAAATCCAGCAACTCCAGTCGACATTACCACTGACCTTTGAAGAAGAGGTATAAGTCATTGCCGAGTCTGGAGGAGAAGAGTATACGGACCGGTCGTCCTTTATGGACGCCAGTCGAGAGCGGGAACAGGCAGACTTAGTGAGCGAGGTTGACTTCGAGAGGCGTCCCATGGGCAACATATCCAGTTGTTTCTTCGTCCTGTCGCCGAAGATTCCTGAAACTCCTCCTCCATATTCCAGGCTCAGGTATCTCCTCAGGTCACTAATCAGGACCAAATATGGCTGGTTTCCTTGCCAGCTGTCGACTTTTGGAAAAGCTTACGAGAAAATACAGGCCTCAAACGATCGTGGATCACTTTTACAATAAACTCAAGAACGTTTCCAAAATTTGTCAAGTTTATTTATATAAACATCCCAGTCCAGTCTGAATTTTATGTAGAGGCAACGAGAAAAAAATTAGAATTAGAAATTAATATCAAATACAAGAATACTAAAAAAAATAGACTGAATCATGTTGGCTAAACATAGGAATTTATCTACTATCATCTTTACACTAAATATGTTAAAAAATTTTAATATGAATTATTTAAATGGCCATTTTATTTTTTCATGAATCAACAGATCAAGACTTGAAACGCACAATATTTCTTATAACGTTTTCTTTGAACTATTTTTAGAGACATCTAACCAAAATACACATTCTGTTTTAAACCTTTCAAACATTAGTTTTTTGTCTAAAAGTTAGAAAAAATTTAAAATACTTAGGGATGAATTTTGGAATAAAACTTACAAAGCCAAATACCATCAATTTTCCTCCCATTAGAGTCACTATTCCATAAATCGATTAAATATCTTCCATTTTATCTTTAACACTGACAATTTAAGATCGGACATTTCGTCACTAGCCCAATTTTAGCAGTTTACGAATAAATGGACCCCATTCTTTGTTAAGAGAGATGACCTCACCATCTTAAAGAACTATATTATATTTCCAGAAATGAAAAAGATATCATATTAAACTAGAAAGATAAAATAATTCAAAACGGTTGTTCTTAAAAGCAGGACTATATCAATAAAATGGAAACATATTAAACACTTACAAAATTCGAAAAAATAGGTTCTCCATTATAATATCATCAAAACGGAAGATAAGATAAACAGATTTTTAAGGACATTAAAACAAAACAATGTCATTTTAACGCACCTACCAAAACCTCTTTGTCACAGGTTCGTCATATGGAGTAATGTATTTTGCCCAAAGTGCACAATTTAATGTCACCCCAAAGCTTGAGAAGACATTTTTTGAAAAGACATTTTCAATGAATACAGCAAATTTTAATATCGACAAAATAAATTGAGACCAATATTAGAACCCTAGCTATAAAATAATTCTGACTCTATTAGAGAACTCAGCTAGTTTTAAAGATGACGTTATTAAAGAAGGATTCTGACTTATACATGGTTAGCCTGGATGTGGAATGACCGATTTTATAAACATTGTCCCTGTGTTTATGACCATCAGATATTATTCTAAATAAGTTGTTTTGGCATAAGATGAAACCATGTTTTATTTCAAAATTTTAAAGGACGTTATTTAAACAATTTTTAGAATTGGCCGATTGCAAACTGTAAAATTTATTTTTAATGACATTGTGTATAGACAAGTGGATGGGATGGCAATGGGTTCCCCTTTAGATCCGGTTTTCAGCGAGAGAGAGGAGGTCACAAGACAAAAGCAATTTCACATTAACATTGAACTTTTCATGACGAAATGAATCTTTAACCACTGCGCTGGATAGTTGCCCTCTTTCTTTCCAGACACATAAACATTGTTTTACAAACGTTACGTCGATGACACGTTTTGCTTTGTTCAAACGTGATTTTAATATTGATATATTTTTATATATATATTAATACTAACATATATAATGTAAAGTTTACTCTAGAAAGAATCTAATAAATAAATTACCGTTCCTGGATGTTCTAGTTATAGAGATGAACAAGGTTTTTATACAGGAATTTATATAGGAAAGATATATATTATTATTTGGGTACAATTTTTATAGTTGCTGTTATTTTAATTTCAAATTAAACTATTTCTATCTCCTCCACAGGGCCTTTTAATATCATTAACTGGCCATGAAGAGATCGTAACCTGGCTAACTACTTCAAAAACAACTGTTTTCCTCAAAAGCTCTTTTTCAGGGCTTTAAACAGGTTTTTAAATAAAAAAATGAAAAACCCACGACCATCCACACGGTACAAAAAATGAAAATGTTTGCAACGTTCCCTTACCTACATGACAATAATTTTAGGAAAAAATGTTTAAATCTATTTCAGAGAGAACTGCCTGCACTGAACCTAAAATTAATCCCCAAAAATCCTTGTACCATCGGGTCCTTTTTCAAGCTCAAGGACAAAGTGAGTCCGTTGTTTACATCCAACGTCGTTTACAAGTATACTTGCCCCAGGTGTAACCAGGGGACTTACGTTGGATGTACCAAAAGACTGCTGAGGGTACGCATAGACGCCCATAGAGGAGTTAGCTTCCGAACCGGGAGTAGATTGTCCAACCCAGAACAATCCAACATAAGTAATCATTCTAAATTATGCAAAACAATCATTGAGACAACAAAGACTTTCGAATAATAGGACAAACACAGAAAGACAGTGACTTAACAACCTTAGAATCTATAATGATAAAATTAACAGTTCCATCATTGAACACCCAAACATCATCCACTCAGCTGTTTATTGCTTGATGGTCCTATTTGCCTTATTGTTACCTTGTTTTCTCCCTTTTATCTATTTGTGTTTTAATTTGTATTTTTCTCTCCTTTCAATAGTCTTGTTTTAGCTCCCGTCTGGGTAGGTCTTTCATTTAGTGTCATGGTGCCTCTGATATTTTTAAAAGAATTAGCATTTTAAATGAGACAATACTGTAGTTTTTTAATCAGTTGTTGTAATAAATGTTTTTATGATTAATTATTGAGTCAGCTCGCTGTTTTTCAGCCTTGAAAATGCAACAATGTAGTTGTGAAACGTCGGCATTAGGAATAAACTATCAGCTGTATTGAGTGCCTTTCCTGGACGCCTACGAGTTATGATTTCGAGAGCTGCAGCTCTGATGTTGAGTATATATATATATATATATATATATATATATATATATTCCTATATATGTATATATATATATATATATATCTATATATATATATATATATATATATATATATATATATATATATATATATATATGAGAGAGATAGATAGTATTTGTCTTGTAAACAGAGATAAAGTGGTTGTAAGGAAATATAGTGGAGAGATCCTAAAAGAAAAAGTAAAAGATGAGAGAGAGAGAGAGAGAGAGAGAGAGAGAGAGAGAGAGAGAGAGAGAGAGAGAGAGTTCTATTCGTGAGACAGAGAGAGGATGAAACAGGTAATTGACCAAAGGAAACTCAATACAGTGTATTTGCTATCAATGATTTAAATATAGACACCAGCAAAATACAATTTCACAAAGCATAAGTTTCTCTATATTTTTTTTTATATGAAACTTCTAAAGAACATTTCCATGATATTTTACCATTTTGAAGTTAAGGTACAGAGGACTTCTTAATACAGGTGATTCTGAATGTCAGTATGCATCATCATTAACTCGGGTAACATTAGGTTAATTATCATTGATGTGTTAATGAGATCACATCAGTTAGTCCAAAGCCCTTGTCATCAGTAGTCAATACTCAAGTCTTCTTTGATGATCTCTACAGTATAATCATCTTATAAAGTCTTTGTATGAAGTTTTGTTTTTATTTTATTTGATATTGAAAGCTAAAAGAGGAATTATTTGTATTTTAGTGCATACTCTAGTCAGCAGAAGTTCTGTTTATAGGTTAAAGGTCATTCATAATGATCTTATCATGTCTGTGTATGAATTTTTGCTTTTACCTCATCTGATATTAAAAGCTAAAAGATAGATTATTTGTATGAAGGTCATTCTGGCTTGTTACATTTCAATAATAATAATAATAATAATAATAATAATAATAATAATAATAATAATAATAATAATAATAATAATAATAATCTGTAGCTACAGTCTCTGGTTGATGGTTACTGTCGTCGTGGTTGTCGTTTGCTGGATGACGACCTCCAAATACCTGACCGTCCTCCCCGTCAATTGGGCTGTATGCCTGGTCTGGTTGCCGGACGAAGCTCTTTTGTTGCCAGAGGTTCCATTTAGTCGTTGTCGTTTAATCTTTCATTTCTTTCCATCATTGCTGAGTTTTGCTATTCAACCCACAGCTGGACCCTACCCCATCGGGAATAGGTACTCATTTACAGCTGAGTAGGCTTAGGAAATTGTGGTAAAGATCCTTTCCCAAGGAACCAACACCGAGGAGAGGGGTCACTCATCCAATGACTGACCAGCTCCAATGTTGCTTAACCAGTCCATCAATGAGCAACACCACTCTACCTAGAGGATACAAACACCATCCCCCACCAACAGAAAGGCTGCAGAAGGAAGTGTAGGGCCACAAAAGACCAGCTCCTGATAGATAAAATGGTAATGAAGAATAGTAAGAGAAGGAGAACCAACCTAAGCATGGTATAGATTAACTACAAGAAAGCCTCGGCATGATACCGGACACGTGGCTAATAGAATGCCTGAAAATATATGGGGCAGAGGAAAACAACATCAGTTTCTTAAAAAATACAATGCGCAACTGGAATACAGTTCTTGCAAGCTCTGGGATACGACTAGCAGAGGTTAACATCACGGGAGGGATCTTTCAAAGCGACTCACTGTCCCCACTACCCTTCATAGTAGCCATGATTCCCATGACAAAAGTACTGCAGAAGATGGATGCTGGATAACAACGCAAGATAGAAGGCAACAGAATTAACCATCTGATGTTCATGGACGACATCCAGCTGTATGGTAAGAGCATCAAGGAAATGGATACCCTAATCCAGACTGTAAGGATTGTATCTTGGGACATCAGGATGGAGTTTGGAATGGAAAAATGCGCCTTGGTCAACATACAAAAGGCAAAGTAACAACGACTGAAGGGATAAAGCTACCAGACGGGAATAGCATCAAACACATAGATGAGACAGGATACAAATACCTGGGAATAATAGAAGGAGAGGATATAAAACACTAAAAGATTAAAGATGCAATCAGGAAAGAATATATGCAGAGACTTAAGGCGATACTCAAGTCAAAACTCAACGCCGGAAACATGACGAAAGCCATAAACACATGGCCAGTACAGTAATCAGATACAGTGCAAGAGTAGTGGAGTGGACGAAGGTTGAACTCCTGCAGCATAGACCAGAAAACTAGAAAACACATGACAATACATAGAGCACTATACCCCAAAGAGCAAATACAGACTACTAAACACAACACGAAAGGAAAGGTGAAAGGGCTACTAAGCATAGAGGACTGCATCAATATCGAGAGCAGAGCACTCGGGCAATATCTGAAAACCAGTGAAGATGAATGGATAAGAAATGCATGGGAAGAAGGACTGATATAAGTAGACGAAGACCCAGAAATATACGGAGATAGGAGAATGAAAAATAGAACAGAGGAATGGCACAACAAAACAATGCACGGACAGTACGTGATACAGACTAAAGAACTGGCCAGCGATGAAACATGGCAATGGCTAAAGAGGGGAGAACTCAAGAAGGAAACAGAAGGAATGTTAACAGTGGCATAAGATCAAACCCTAAGAAGCAGATATGTCCAAAGAACAGTAGATG
>NC_089771.1:10171110-10203610 GCF_040412425.1 Macrobrachium rosenbergii
TCAACACTCAAATATTTTAGTTTGTTCTCCAAATTTTCCAATATTGAAGAATTGTTCATCTTGTTTTCAGCTCCCAATTCGTAGCCATCATCCTCCTCTGTAGATGAAGTTGTTTGGGTTATTGACACTTTCAGTTCTAGTCTCTGAAAAGTAAGGTTTCAAAATATTCACATGTATCTTCCTCTGTCGTTTCCTTCTTCCTGGTGTTTCAATCACATAAGTTCAATCACTTAACTTCTCTGTTATCCTATAAGGACCTTGAAACTTACTGGTAAGAGGAAATCTTTTCACTGGATAAGAACACTAGAACTTGCTGTCCAACATTAAATTTCTTAGCTTAGTCTTAGCATCATATTTCCTTTTCATTTTTGCTCTTGACATATTTTTAAATTTTCTAAAGAAAATTAAAGAAAACTGATGATAATCGCTAAAAATGATTTGGGATGAATGTCATTATTATTTATTATATATAACATTTTATATATAAATATATTATATAATATTATATATATATAAAATCTATCTATATATATATATATATATATATATATATATATATTTATATATATATATATATATATATATATATATATATATATATATATATATATATATATATATATATATATATATATATATATATATATATATATAAATAATAATGTGCTTTGTCATAAATATATTTTCTACAAATAATAAGTTTTCTGTAATTGTTAATGTATTTTCTCTTATATTTGTCATGTGTTGTGTGTTGAAATATAAAATCTCAGATCTTAAAAGGTTAGTTGATCATGTGATAAGATACATTTCTCTGTAGGAGTCATGTTTGCACAGCTGGGTAGGCCAATGTTTATTCAGGTGTCAGGTGTACAAGCAGGTAACCCCTTTGTTTTGAAGGGTCGTGCTTGAACCACTCTAATTGTTAAAAAAAAAGAGATGAAGTGACAGGCTAAAGAGCCTATCTGACCCAGGGGGAAAAACCCTCCTCTGTGGAAGATTCCCTTGTTAATTTTTCCCTTGCTATTTTTCTTCCCTCCTTAGGGGAAGATTCTTGGGGTGTTCCCCAAAAAATGCCTTACTGGCAACATTGGTTTCTTTTCATAGTAGGATTTAGGAGGCAGGCAGTCCACACAGAGACCCTGTTGAGATTGGTTGCTCTCTCTCTCTCTCTCTCTCTCTCTCTCTCTCTCTCTCTCTCTCTCTCTCTCTCTTCCTTCAGAAGAGAGTTAAATTTATAACAGATTATTGTGTGGTCACTAATAATGTATAATTTTTGAGATTTGAGTTTTGGTGAAACTGTATAATCTTATAGGTGCCATATATAAGGTGTTTTGGGCTGCAGCAAGGGATTTTATAAAAGTGATATAAGCTTGTGTAAGGTAAAGTGGATTTTTGCTTATTTTTACCATGGTAAAATAAGAGTACTAAGGAGATTTTACCTTAGTGAAATTATTGTTGATAAATCTTTTGTGCATTTTTGGTGTGTTCTTGTTTTTGCATTTTTTGTGTGTGTTCTTGTTTTGTGCATTTTCTTGTGTGTTCTTGTATTTACAATTTCATAGTTTTACCCAAACTTTTGTGTTGGTGATTTAACATTTATTTGCTTAGCATTTTACATATTTTTATAATTTAACATTGCATACTTGATATGATTTACATTTGTTAAGATATCCTTTTTAAATCTTTAGTAGTTCTTAATAGTTTGAATTTTGCTTAGTTAACATAATTTCTTGATAAATTAAAGTTTTGTGAATTAATCTTGTTTAAAAATCAATGATATCTTGGTGCTGTTTTGAAGTAACGGTAAATTTTTCAGATTGTGAATTCTAATTATAAATTTTGAAGTTAAAAATCAAATTTTGTACTTAAAATTATTAAACACAGTGTTTCAATTTTTGACCACCAGTGAGTAGGGTTATTTTTGTGCACATAAGGCAAGGTGATAAACATCTTTTGCTCTCCTTCAGTTTGCTGAAGTGAATTAAGACCAGTGGAACAATTATAGTTGTTTGATGGAGTGATGCCCTTTTTTATCTAGTATATTTTAATACCTCATACATTACTTGATAAACTTAGTTTGATTTTTCAAGTGATTAGCAAGTTTCAAGGGATCACTGTTGCCTTTAGAGTGTTTAGTAGTAATTTTATTGTTATGAGGGTTCAGGTATCTGGCTGAAATAAGGTGAATTTTTTTATTCTGTGACTAGTTGTGTTATAACCAGGCACTTGGCACACTTCGTGACAATATTATTTTGTGCCCAGACCCGGGAGAACAAAACAAAATATCACTCTGATTTATGGTTTATACTGGTGGTGTTAGGGATATATTCTGATAGGAGAGTGACCACATAGTTATTTTGAAATTGTGTTGTAAATTATTTAGTTGAGTAACTTAGAGAAAATGGCTCTGTTCGAAGTTCAAAAGTTTTTAGCAGCTCCATCCATCAGAGAGCTATCTGAATGCAACCTGACTAAGGCACAGTGGATTGCTTTAGCAGTCGCTTGTGGGGGTAATGTGACTAGTGGTAGGATTGAGGCACAAATCAAATGTATTGCAATTCAAGCATTGATAGAATCTGGTAAAGTAGATGAAGAGTTAAATGAGGCACACGGATTGTTGGTTACAGCTGAAATAGAGTTTACATATAAGGAAGGCAAAAGAATGGGAACAATGATGCAGAAGCAGAGCTTAGACGTTTAGGATCAGAAGAAAATTTGCTTAGGCTGAAGATGCTGGAATCAGAAGAAAAATTGATTAGGCTGAAGATGCAGGCTGAAAAAGAATAAAAAGAAAGAGAAAGAGCAAGACATGAAAGGGAGATGGAGTTAATAAAAGCTCGCTCCACATTACCTGTAACCCCGTATAACTATAGCCAAGGTAACTCAGACCCTGTGTTTGATGTAGTAAGAGTGCAGAAGTTAATTAATTCCAAAGTTTGCAGAAGAAGCTCCAGATGAGTTCTTTGAACACTTTGAAAAGGTAGCTTTGGGCATGGGGTGGCCAGAAGATAAATGGTCAGTCTTGTTACAGAGTGTTCTCATTGGTAAAGGAAGAAGTGCCTATTTAGTCTTATCAGCTGATCAGTGTAACAAGGACGATGTACTGAAACACAGTGTACTACAAGTTTACCTGATGACCACTGAATATTACAATGAAAGATTCAGATCTTTGAGAAAGGATGACAAGATAACTTTCTTGGATTATGCCTATAGAGTAAGAAGATGTTTCAGATGATGGTTGGAAGCTGCTAAAGTTAAATCTATGGACAAACTTGAGGAGTTAGAAGTCCTAGAGCAATGTCTTAGAGGAATTCCTGAACACATAAGAGCTTATTTAAGAGAGAGAGAGAGAGAGGTTAAGAAACTTGACAAAGCTGCTACACTGAGCGAAGATTACAATATACTCAGTAGCTGAAGGAATTATGATGTCAAGTACCAGAACCAACAACTAACAGGTTATAGGTCTCAGTCGAGTTTTAAGAACATTGATGTAAGAAACCCTTCTAGTGGCTATGCCAGTACAAAGCCAGGATATACCCCTCAGCAATCGAATGTTAAATCCTCATCATCCAGTTTCTCAAGACAGGTACAAAAGACTAATGTTGTCCACTACAAGTGTGGAAGAGTAGGACACTACAGTCGAGATTGTTATAAGTTGCAAAAGCCCACCAAGCCAGTTGGTCAAGTGGTTAAAGGTAACCAGGTGAAGCAAGTATTCCCCACACTGAACACTGAGACTAGACAAGCAGAGTGTTTAGCAACCAGTGGAAATGTAACCTCAAGCAGCGAGTGTCTGAGCAGTTTGGAGGCTTTTAAGCCATATATCTATGAAGGTATGCTGACAACTCAAGGAGAGAGTGTGCAGGTACCAGTCAAGGTATTACGTGATACAGGGAGTAACCATAGTGTGGTAGTTCATGGTGCTCACCCACAGTTTGAGAAGAATCACACTGGAGATTCAGTTATTTTGTAGGGTATATGAGGGGAGGAAGTAACTCCTATATGCCGCTTGCATCTGTCCTGTGAATTGGTGACGGGAAGTATTGATTTTGCTGTAAAAGACTCATTAGCTGTTGAAGGTGTACATGTTTTACTGGGTAATGAAGTTGGTGATGTACTCTTTGTTCCTTGTCCCATAGTGACAGACAAACCATTGAGGATTAGTCCTACAGTAGAGTTAGAGAAGAAAAACCCCCACCTGTTTCCAAGTTGTGTAACTACCAGGAGTATGAAGAGAACTACGTTTGCAAGTGAAGAAACTGAGGATTTACCTGTATCAGAAGGATCTTTGAGCTTAGAATAGCTATTCCAGGAAAGTGAAGTTTCCCCTAGTGTTAGTAATGAAGAGATCACCAAAGAAGAAGACGATTCGGTTGTTGTTGAAGAGACTCCGAGTAGTCAAAGTATTCCTGAAGATAGTAGTGAAACTACAGTAGCAGAGTTAACGGATATTGAGAGTTCAGCCCTTGAAGTTGGTCAAGTGACTAGAGAGAAGCTAATGGAACTGCAGAAGAAGGATAAACGTTGGCTGATTTGTTCTTCTGGCTTGTTGATCAAGAAGAGATGCAACAAACTCCTACCTGTTTTCTAAAGGAAGGATTGTTAATGAGGAAGCATCGACCTGTAGATATACCGGGAAATACTGAATGGGGGGAATATCATAAAATTTTGATTCCGTATCCGTTGAGGAAGCAAGTGGTAGCAGTAGTGCACGAGTCTGCACATATGGGAATCAGGAAGACTGTTGAGAAGAATATGAAGTATTTTTTCTGGCCTGGACTTCGCAAGAGCGTTAGCAAGTTCTGCAGGGAGTGTCACACATTCCAGATAGCTGGAAAACCGAATGAAACTATCCAGAAAGCCCTCCCCACAACTCATAGAGGAAAACCCTTTAGCAAGATGATTATAGATGTGGTTGGACCACTTCCAAAAACGAAGAAAGGAAATGAATATCTGTTTACATTAATGTGTCCAGTAACAAGGTATCCTGAGGTGATTCTTGTAAGAAGTATAAGTGCAAAGGTAATTGCTGAGAAGTTGGTGGAGTTTTTCTCCAAGTTTGGAATACCAGAAATTGTGCAAAGTGATAGAGGAACGAACTTTACTTCAAAATTATTCTAGGATGATGAATTTGTTAGGAGTGAAACAACAGTTATCAACTGCTTACCATCCAGAAACTCAAGGAGCCTTGGAAAGGTTCCACCAGACTTTGGAGAGTATGTTAACTGTAATGAATTAGGAAAAGAATGGGATGCTGGTTTACCTTTGATGTTATCTGAAGTTAGGAATGTTTACCAAGAAAATATGGGATGTTCACCAAATGAAATGATTTTTGGTTGAGACGTGAGAGGTCGATTGAAGATTCTTGCAGAGAATTGGGAAGAAAATCAAGAGGAAGTCCAAGGAGATGTGAAGAACTTGAGGAAAAGGTTAAGAGAAATTGGAAAATTCTCTTTAGAAAATTTAAAAATATGTCAAGAGAAAATGAAAAGGAAATATGATGCTAAGACTAAGCTAAGAAATTTAATGTTGGACAGCAAGTTCTAGCGTTCTTATCAGTGAAAAGATTTCCTCTTACCAGTAAGTTTCAAGGTCCTTATAGGATAACAGAGAAGTTAAGTGATTGAACTTATGTGATTGAAACACCAGGAAGAAGGAAACGACAGAGGAAGATACATGTGAATATTTTGAAACCTTACTTTTCAGAGACTAGAACTGAAATAGTGTCAATAACCCAAACAACTTCATCTACAGAGGAGGATGATGGCTACGAATTGGGAGCTGAAAACAAGATGAACAATTCTTCAATATTGGAAAATTTGGAGAACAAACTAAAATATTTGAGTGTTGAGGAACGTAATGAATTAAGTGCAATGATTCAAAGTTCCATGAAATTTTTGCAGATGTACCTAGGTATACCAATTTGACAAAACACGAGATAAAGATCAGAGATGATGGAAAACCTTTTAAACAAAGAGCTTTCCGCGTATCACTTTTCATCGAGATGTTTTGAAAAAAAGTTGCATATTTATTAAAGCATGGATTAGCAGAATCCATTTCGAGTCATTATAGTTCTCCATGTGTGTTAGTGAAGAAACCAGATGGCTCATTTAGGATGTGTACTGATTATAGGAAACTGAATTCCATCAGTGTGGCTGACTGTTATCCCTTGCCTCTTATTGATCAATTACTTGATAATATTGGGCAAGCCAAGTTTGTTTCTAAGATAGACTTGTTGAAAGGATATTATCAAATTCCCTTAGATGAGGATGACAAGTTGCTGTCAGCGTCCATTATTCCTTTTGAACTGTATCAATATATAACCATTCTGTGTAGAGATAGAGAACATTTTTGGAAAGAATGATGTAATTGTCGATTACTTATCCCGTTCCGAATCACTGCATTCAAACCTAGGATAATTAATCTTCTAGGGGGAGGATTATAATGATGTGACTTTGTGATAAGTATATTTTCTGCAAATGTAATATATTTTCTGTAATTTTTAATGTATTTTCTCTTATATTTGTCATGTGTTGTGTGTTGAAATATCAAATCTCAGATCTTAAAAGGGCTAGTTGACAGTGTGATAAGATACATTTCTCTGTGAGAGTCAAGTTTGCACAGCTGGGTAGGCCAATGTTTATTCAGGTGTCAGGTGTACAACCAGGGTAACCCCCTTTGTTTTGAAGGGTCGTGCCAAACCACTTAAGTTGTCAACAAAAAGAGAGATGAAGTGACAGGTTTAGATAATTTTTGTTGACTAGGGCGAGGGTAAGAGAAGGTTTGTTTGAACAAGTGTTCAGACAAGAAATCCCCTGTCAATTATACAGATGAGAGGACAGGCTAAATAGCCTATCTAACCCAGGGGAAAAACCCTCCTCTGAGGAAGATTCCTTGTTAATTTTCCCTTGTTATTTTTTTATTCTTACCCTCCTCAGGGAAGATTCTTGGGGTGTTCCCCAAAAAATGCCTTACTGCAAATGTTGGTTTCTTCTCATAGTAGAATTTAGGAGGCAGGCAGTCCACACAGAGACCCTGTTGAGATTGGTTGCTCTCTCTCTCTCTCTCTCTCTCTCTCTCTCTCTCTCTCTCTCCCTCAGAAGAGAGTTAAATTTATAACAATTTATTGTGTGGTCACTAATAACATATAATTTTTGAGATTTGAGTTTTGGTGAAACTGTATAATCTTATAGTTGCCATATATAAAGTGTTTTGGGCTGCAGCAAGGGATTTTATAAAAGTGATATAAGCTTGTGTAAGGTAAAGTGGATTTTTGCTTAATTTTACCATGGTAAAATAAGAGTACTAAGGAGATTTTACCTTAGTGAAATTATTGTTGATAAATTCTTTGTGCATTTTTGGTGTGTTCTTGTTTTTGGATTTTTTTGTGTGTGTTCTTGTTTTGTGCATTTTCTTGTGTGTTCTTGTATTTACAATTTCATAGTTTTACCCAAATTTTTGTGTTGGTGATTTATCATTTATGTGCTTAACATTTTACAAATTAAACATTGCATACTTGATTTGATTTACATTCTTGTTAAGAATCAATGAAATCCTGTGTTGTTTTCAAGTAATGGTAAATTTTTCAGATTGTGAATTCTAATTATAAATTTTGAAGTTAAAAATCAAATTTTGTACTTAAAATTATTAAACACAGTGTTTCATTTGTTGACCACCAGTGAGCAGAGTTATTTGTGTGTGCATAAGGCAAGGTGATAAACATGTTTTGCTCTCCTTCAGTTTACCGAAGTGAATTAAGACCAGGGAACAGTTATAGTTGTTTGATGGAGTGATGCCCTTTTTTATCTAGTATATTTTAATACCTCACACATAATTGACAAACTTAGTTTGATTTTTCAAGTGATAATCAAGTTTTAAGGGATTACTGTTGCCTTTTGAAAGTTCAGTGGTAATTTTATTGTTATGAGGTTCAGGTATCTGGCTGAAGTGAGGTAAATTTTTAGATTTTGTATTAGATGTATGATAACCAGGTACTTGATGCACTTCATATAATATATATATATATATATATATATATATATATATATATATATATATATATATATATATATATATATATATATATATATATATATATATATATATATGAATTTAATTTAAACAACAGCTGAAATCTTCCTTTAGATAAACCCCGTCTGAAGTGTGAATGAATACTCCACACTTACTCAAAACAATGGCTGGTGAATAGAGTTATTGACTGGATAAATGAATAAAAAAAAGTAAACAAAAAAAGAGACATTGTTCTTTAGGACTAATTAAGCTTATCTCAGTTTTCCTGAGTACGTATGGAGCCAACGCCTGCATATGACAGCTAGAAAAATGTACAGTTGATTTTTTTGCTCACAATGTGTTCTGTACAACGCACTGGATGGAGTTCTGTGGTACTCTATATTAGTTCTGCCTAAAGAGAATATTTATATTTTCCATAATTATTTATTCTTTATTCTACGCCAGTATTTAGCTTTTATCACTTTCTCGTTATTTATTCTGATATTAAGATCACGAGAAAGTTGAGAGTTCTTTAATGAAGTGAATCTTAATATCTCAAATGTTGAAGCATAATCTTTCTCATTATCCTTTAACATTTACCTTTCCATCTCTCTTCAGTGAATGTTTTATTTGTCTATTTGTTTATTTACATCAATTTCCATCTTAATTTTGTCACACTTTTTTTATTGTTTGTTATGTATTCTTTTTTAACTGAAGACTATTTAGCCAATGGAAGTTTTTGGGTCGCAAATCATATCATACTTAGCTATGCTCACTGTGACTATTGTTATAATAATAATAATAATAATAATAATAATAATAATAATAATAATAATAATAATAATAATAATAATAATAATAATAATGTTTCGATTCATTATCAATTTAACATTTTTGATTAAATAATAATAATAATAATAATAATAATAATAATAATAATAATAATAATAATAATAATAATAATAATAATAATAATTCGACCCTTTATCAATTTAAGATTTTCGATGAAAAATGATTCTGTCTAGAGAAAGACGAATAATAATAATAATAATAATAATAATAATAATAATAATAATAATAATAATAATAATAATAATAATAATAATAATAATAATAATAATAATAATTTCGATTCAGTATCACATTTTCGACTAAAAAGAACATTATTTGGAGAAAGACGAATCTCTCTCTCCCTTACTTAAAGTTCGTTGACCTCATGGTAGGAAACCCTTTTAGGAAATTGGCCTTTTGTCCTAGGCCAGTCTTAGTCTGGGACAATCCAATTTCTTTTGCATACCCTCGGCTATAGAGTCTCTACTAGGGTCCATTTAGGGACAAGATTTATAAGGCAGCGCTGATATTGTTGGGGCATAGTTTTTCCCTCACTGTGACCTTATCTGAGGTCACCATTCTGTTGTGTTTTGCTTCGGTTGTCATTTGTTGCCAAGGAAGAAAGTGGAGATGGTTATTTTTCATGTTGTTGTTGTTATGATGGCTATTAAAGTAAAATATTAAATTCTTCCGATATATATATATATATATATATATATATATATATTATATAGACAGAGAAATAGATAAATATAGGTAGGTAGAAAGTCTTTTTTTATTCTTATAAAGAAAAATTAATTTTTAATTTTCTTCCTGCTTTCCAAAATCAGCCATAGGAGAGAGAGAGAGAGAGAGAGAGAGAGAGAGAGAGAGAGAGAGAGAGAGAGAGAGAGAGAGAGAGAGAGAGAGAGAGTTACTGGATCATAGTATACTGAGGTTAATGTACTCAGGAAAAGATTAATGCCGGTGACGTCTAGACATTGTGCCAAAAAAAAAAAAAAAAAAAAAAAACTAGGTTCTTCCGATTGATGTGAAAACATCCCTTCAGTAATACCAGCACTGAATCTGTCATGCTGATATGTCACTCAGAGTCACAAGAAAATCAGCTGTTTTGTCAAATAAAGTAAAGTACTTAAAGGGATGATGCTATATCTTGAAATGTGAAAAACCTCGGCAAGGAACATTTGGAAAATGACATGTAACTAATAATAATAATAATAATAATAATAATAATAATAATAATAATAATAATAATAATAATAATAATAATAATAATAATAATAATTATAATATTATTATTATTATTATTATTTTTATTATTATTATTATTATTATTATTATTATTATTATTATTATTATTGTTTAATTTTGATTTATTTATATTTATTTTTTTTGGTCTATCACACTCATCCTATTCGACAGGGTGGTTTTTATAGTGTGGGGTTCCAGGTTGCACCATGCCTCCTTAGGAGTCTACTTTTCTCACTATGTGCTCTGTTTCTAGTAGCACACTTTTCTGCATGAGTCCTGGAGCTATTTCGACATCTAGTTCTTCCAGATTCCTTTTCACGGACCTTTGGATCGTGCCTAGTGTTCCTATGATTATGGGTACAATTTCCACTGGCATATCCCACATCCTTCTTATTTCTATTTTCAGGTCTTGATACTTATCAGGTTTTTCTCTTTCTTTCTCATTTACTATGGTGTCCCATGGTATTGCGACGTCAATGACTGACTCTTTCTTCTTGATTTTGTCAATCAACGTCACGTCTGGTCCATTGGCACGTATCAGTCCCAGGGGATCTTTGCCTGATCGTTTTCTATCAGTCCTTGAGGTTTGTGTTCGTACCACTTATTAATGCAAGCTAGCTGGTGTTTCTTGCACAGGCTCTAGTGGAGGGCTTTTGCTACTGAATCATGTCTCTTTTTGTACTGGTTCTGTGCAAGCGCTGGACATTCGCTTGCTATCTTGTTTATGGTCTCGTCTTTCATATTGTACTTCCTGCATATGGGTGAGATGTTATTTCCATCTACTGTTCTTTGGACATATCTGCTTCTTAGGGTTTGATCTTATGCCACTGTTAACATTCCTTCTGTTTCCTTCTTGAGTTCTCCCCTCTTTAGCCATTGCCATGTTTCATCGCTGGCCAGTTCTTTAGTCTGTATCACGTACTGTCCGTGCATTGTTTTGTTGTGCCATTCCTCTGTTCTATTTTTCATTCTCCTATCTCTGTATATTTCTGGGTCTTCGTCTACTTATATCAGTCCTTCTTCCCATGCATTTCTTATCCATTCATCTTCACTGGTTTTCAGATATTGCCCGAGTGCTCTGCTCTCGATATTGATGCAGTCCTCTATGCTTAGTAGCCCTTTCCCCTTTCCTTTCGTGTTGTGTTTAGTCTGTATTTGCTCTTGGGGTATAGTGCTCTATGTATTGTCATGTGTTTTCTAGTTTTCTGGTCTATGCTGCGGAGTTCAACCTTCGTCCACTCCACTACTCTTGCACTGTATCTGATTACTGGCACTGGCCATGTGTTTATGGCTTTCGTCATGTTTCCGGCGTTGAGTTTTGACTTGAGTATCGCCTTAAGTCTCTGCATATATTCTTTCCTGATTGCATCTTTAATCTCTTAGTGTTTTATATCCTCTCCTTCTATTATTCCCAGGTATTTGTATCCTGTCTCATCTATGTGTTTGATGCTATTCCCGTCTGGTAGCTTTATCCCTTCAGTCGTTGTTACTTTGCCTTTTGTATGTTGACCATGGCGCATTTTTCCATTCCAAACTCCATCCTGATGTCCCAAGATACAATCCTTACAGTCTGGATTAGGGTATCCATTTCCTTGATGCTCTTACCTTACAGCTTGATGTCGTCCATGAACATCAGATGGTTAATTCTGTTGCCTTCTATCTTGCGTTGTTATCCAGCATCCATCTTCTGCAGTACTTTTGTCATGGGAATCATGGCTACTATGAAGGGTAGTGGGGACAGTGAGTCGCTTTGAAAGATCTACCCCGTGATGTTAACCTCTGCTAGTCGTATCCCAGAGCTTTGCAAGTTCTGTATTTCAGTTGCGCATTGTATTTTTTTAAGAAACTGATGTTTTCCTCTGCCCCATATATTTTCAGGCATTCTATTAGCCACGTGTCCGGTATCATGCCGAGGCTTTCTTGTAGTTAATCTATGCCATGCTTAGGTTGGTTCTCCTTCTCTTACTATTCTTCATTACCATTTTATCTATCAGGAGCTGGTCTTTTGTGGCCCTACACTTCCTTCTGCAGCCTTTCTGTTGGTGGGGGATGGTGTTTGTATCCTCTAGGTAGAGTGGTGTTGCTCATTGATGGACTGGTTAAGCAACATTGGGGCTGGTCAGTCATTGGATGGGTGATCCCTCTCCTCGGTGTTGGTTCCTTGGGAAAGGATCTTTACCACAATTTCCTAAGCCTACTCAGCTGTAAATGAGTACCTATTCCCAATGGGGTAGGGTCCAGCTGTGGGTTGAATAGCAAAACTCAGCAATGATGGAAAGAAATGAAAGATTAAACGACAACGACTAAATGGAACCTCTGGCAACAAAAGAGCTTCGTCCGGCAACCAGACCAGGCATACAGCCCAATTGACGGGGAGGACGGTCAGGTACTTGGAGGTCGTCATCCAGCAACTGACCACCACGACGACAGTTACCAGCAACCAGAGACTGTAGCTACAGATTATTATTATTATTATTATTTATTATTATTATTATTATTATTATTATTATTATTATTATTATTATTATTATTATTATTATTCAAATATAACAAGCCAGAATGACCTTTAATTTATAAACAGAACTTCTGCTGACTAGAGTATGCACTAAAATACAAATAATTCCTCTTTTAGCTTTCAATATCAAATAAAATAAAAACAAACCTTCATACAAAGACTTTATAAGATGATTATAGAGATCATCAAAGAAGACTTGAGTATTGACTACTGATGACAAGGGCTTTGGACTAACTGATGTGATCTCATTAACACATCATTGATAATTAACCTAATGTTACCTGAGTTAATGATGATGCATATTGACATTCAGAATCACCTGTATTAAGAAGTCCTCTGTACCTTAACTTCAGAATGGTAAAATATCATGGAAATGTTGTTTAGAAGTTTCATATAAAAAAATATAGAGAAACTTATGCTTTGTGAAATTGTATTTTCCTGGTGTCTATATTTAAATCATTGATAGCAAATACACTGTATTGAGTTTCCTTTGGTCAATTACCTGTTTCATCCTTCTCTCTGTCTCACGAATATTTCCTCTCTCTCTCTCTCTCTCTCTCTCTCTCTCTCTCTCTCTCTCTCTCTCTCTCTCTCTCTCTCATCTTTTTACTTTTCTCTTTTAGGATCTCTCCACTATATTTCCTTGAACCACTTATCTCTGTTTACAAGACACTTACTATCTATCTCTCTCTCTCTCATGTATATATATATTATATATATATATATATATATATATATATATATATATATATATATATATATATATATATATATATATATATATATATATATTATATCATAAACTATATATATATATATATATATATATATATATATATATATATATACTTATTATCTTGGTAGGAAATTTAAACAAAATTTTTATTGATGCTGCCACGAAACCAAGAAAGTCCAGTTTACGAGCAAAAGGAGAAGTTATTTGAAAACTTACCTTAGATTTTCCTGGATTTACGATTGAATAAGGAAGGTCGCCATATGGGAAGTAGACTGCTTTTACAAGTTTACAGGGGTTTATTTACAGACTTAGCAAGTAAACAATGAGACATAGAACAGCATAATCACTAAGGGGCAGATTCAGTTATAGGACACAGGGAAGAAGGATGCAATGATCTGGCAACAAGGAAGTTGATTAAAAATGGGCCAATATGTAATACAATCAGGCCAATGATAATAATAACATTCTGTCTTGCCCGGATTACACGAAATAGTCTCAGGTAATGCAAATGATGGAACTCCAGGATGGGAGGATAATTCATGTGAACATTCAGGCCACAACGGAATTCGTTACTGACTGCGACCAGGAATTATCAGGATTTCGGTGGCAGATGAGATCCTGAAGCATGGATAGCGATCGTGCCACGTGTGTCCCCTGAAAGAGACGTTCTCAGTTAGGAATGACGGTATATACTGAAGGAGATGGAATCCCCCTATGAAATATCACCCAATACACATTCTTAAATACAAATCATAACGTAGCCTAGAAGATGATTATACTGAAATCACGTATGCACAATCTGAGAATCGGAGCAGCATAGGCTTTAACAATGAACACGTGATCGCACACACACAAAGATAAAATTAACACTGATATAGCTTAACATAAATAGCCCTTAAATTGCACTGGTGGAGGGATAATTTATGGTTATCACGGGATCTTTACTTGAATTCAAGGCACGTACATGACAAGGCGTGGGATACAGGCAGAATTCGAAAAAGGGAGGATTGCTTTGTGGAGGAAGAGGTTAAAAGTTTAAAGAAATGGAATTTTAAGGAGTTTAAGTAAAAGGGGAAAGGGATGGTCTTGACTACTTGCAAACGTACGAACCTTTTACGACTGTTGTTGGCGCCTACAACCATTCCAGGTGTCCACTGAAGTCAGTCCAACCAGCGGAGCTGGAGAAAAATGCAGCGCGTCCGCTAGAGATGAATTCAAAAGAGCGTCTCCCTCTGCTTTTCAAAAGCAGGGCTTCTTCGAGCGCCTGGCGGGGCCAACCGTACCTGCAAGCATGTCAAAAGGACCAGCAAGGAGGGCAGAGGAAAAGCACACTTATCATTATATGCCTACAGATTAGAGTCTGACCTGTTCCCTAGCGCTAAATGGCCCTTTTGGCCTCCCCTATCCTTACATGTCTCCCCATCGCATGATGGGGGTGAAAGGGGGTTTGTATTGTTTACTGGATCGCGTGATGTTGGGGGGGGGGGTGTAAGGAGACCTAGCTAACAGCTGTTGACTGGTTCAAATAGGCTTGGTGTTTGCGCGGTGCCCGCTAAATCCCCTGAATTGATAGGCAGGAATAACAGATTATTTCAAAATTAAATAATGGAATCAAAGTTACAGGAATGAGGGAGGTTTATTCTTGACAGGTCCCCCCTTAAAAAAGGCCCTTCACAACCTTTTGGGTGTGAGGGTCTTAGCTAATTCCTCCCGACTGGCCCGTGACCCTACATAAAATCTCCACGACTCTGGCACTGAACGAGCTGGCACTAACTAATGGCATGCACTGAACAAATTGAAATACGATGCACCTGAAGGGTAATTCACAATGTGTGATTAAGTAATATATCAGTTTGAGTCTAGAGTGGGTTGGAAGGAGGTTAGTTGGAAAAGGGTTAGTAGTACAAAGGCCTAAGTGGTTAATGGTTAATGCTATGGGCTCAGAGGTCACACAGGCTACCCTCTCTGTGCAGGTGCCAGGATCGCTCTGAGATGGAAGCTGCACTGTGCCAACGGGCACGAGTGCCAAGAGAGCTTATGGCTCTGACTCACTAAGTAAATTTCTTCCGCCCCTTCTTCTTCTTCGGGGGCCTCCAGGGTCTGGCTAGGCCATTCTTAGGGGGCGATGAGAATACTGACTCTGAAGAACGGCCAGGAGTGCCGTCAGGAGCAGGATCAGGGGCAGCCTGAAGGGCTATGGGCTAGCCTCCTACTTTGGCTGCTGTGACAACCGTCGTGGGAAGAGAACCAGCGTCTGCATCCTGGCCGGACAGCTCCTGGTCGACCAGAAGAGAGGTAACGTCCAGGCCTGCTAGAGGGTCGTCCTCAGCAGGTGGAAGAATGTGGGAAGAAGAAACATTAGGGGTTGGAGGTTCACACTGTGCAATGATCACAGTGGTGAGATTTGGTGGATCTCCCGTAGGAGGATCCAAGTCATGTTTGGGGTCCGGCACTGGCACTAACTCAGGGCCAGACTCGGGAAGTACATTGCAGGGAACATCCAGCCAAGATGGGTGGAGCTTGGCACTGCCCAGTGCTTGCAAGTGGCACTGGCAGCGAATTGGTGTCAGACAGAGCTGAAAGGCGACCCGGGGGATCAAGACCCCTCGGAGTCCCTGGCATGATTTTGGACAGCGATTCCTGTCTTAATGAGAGGACTGGGCCTCTTAGGTCAGTGGAGTTGGCCGCTGCGGCTAGCCTACTGGGGCACTTTGCCCATCTCTCCGAATGGCCCCTTACGTTGCAGGTCTTGCAGCGGTAATTTGTTCAGTCCCTTTGGAATGAGGGCGTAATTCCTTGGTGGCTGTCCGGTCGCAAGACCCACGGACCCAGCCTAGCAGGTGAATGTGGTGGATTAGTATTGGCTGACGGGGGCACAGCTGTCACAAAGGTTGTGTCCCCATCTGAAGATGTGGTGCTGGAGGTGTTGGCGGAAGCAGTCAGGCAACAGAGTGGTGTGGGGGTGGGACATTCCCAGAGGATGTCTCGACCAAGCAGGAACTCCACTCCATGCCTAATTCGCTTGACAACGCCAAGACGATGCACCTTGTTGCTCCAAGGGGTAATCACCCTGAGCTAAACTGTGGGGACAGTCAGGGACTGTTCGTCCACCCAGGTCACGGTCCACTTGGTGTGCTCCTCTACCTTGGCACTGGCTGGCACTTGGGCCCGATCGATCAGACTAATGTCTGAGCCAGTGTCGGCAATCTTCGGCAGGTGCACTGGGGGGCTGGAACCGTCCAGAGAAGCCACTGAGACGGACTGTGTCCAGACCCTCTCAGGGTGCGTTCTCTCTGGCGGCTCAGCTAAGGAGGTGTTGGCACTAATCATGTTCACGTGCCTGGGTGTGACGACATGTTTTGGGCATGCAGGATACCCAGCAGATGAGTGTCCTGAAGCTCCACAGTCTCGGCAGGGGCCCCGGTGATATGTTGATTTTCCGGCAGTGACGGTGTGCTGGGAAGACGGTGTTGGATTAGGCGGAGAGGAAGACTGACGGTTGCTGGTAGGCTGCCGAGAGTTGTTGCCCTGCTGATTGCTATCTTTATAGTGGCAATCTGCTTCGGCATGGCCATACCTTTTACAGATGGGGCACGGAGGTTTGTTAGGCGGGCCGTTCCGTGAGCGATTGAGGCCCGAGAGGTGTCCGGGTGGCACTATTTTGTGCTGCAAGGTACCATGGGAAGGACTGTATGTCTCCCAGGCATCAGCTAAGCAGCAGGCTTCCTTGAGGGTGGCTGGCTGTTTATCATTAAGATACACAGCCAGAGGCCCGGGCGCACACTGGAAGAAATCCTCCAGCATGGTCCTGTTGAACAAATCCTCAAAGGTGTCGCACTGCATAGACTCTAGCCAGTGGGTCCCCGCTTGGGTCTTGTGACAGGCCCATTCCGTCCAGGACCAGCCGACATTCTTAGCCATACCTCTGAATCTTTGTCTCCATCTCTCAGGGGTGATTTCATACGCCTTAGCGATGGCCTCACGGACGGCAGCCATGTCCCCTCGTTGATCTCTTTCCAAGGTTCGGTGAGCAGCCTTAGCCTTCCCGTCTAGGTGCTTGGTAAGCAGTAAGGCCCTCTCAGCCAGGCTGACGTCATAGGTCTCGAAGAGGAATTCGATCTCTTCGAGCCATTGTTCTGGCTCATCTTCAGTCCATTTTCCCACAAGGTTATTTATGGCAGATGGAGTGGGGCTAGAGGCTTGTTGTTCTGCTAAAGCTTCTGCACTTTCCTTCTTGGCTCTCTCCAACTCGAGCTCCCTGTCTTTGAGGGTTAGTTCATGCTGTCTTCGTCTCTCTTCTCTCTATTCTTCTTCTCTCCGCTGCTCGGCTTCTTGCTGCCTTCTCCGCTCTTCTCTTTCTTCTTCTTCTCTCCGCTGCTTGGCTTCTTGCTGCCTTCTCCGCTCCTCTCTTTGTTCTTTTTCTCTCCGCTGCTCGGCTTCTTGCTGCCTTTGTTCTTCTTCATACTTTCTCTTCTCAGCGTCCTCCTTCCTTATATTCCTAAAGTATTGGTGCTTCTCAGTTGACATGTTGCTGATGGGGAAGGGGTGCTGAGTGAGTTACTTGGGTGTTCCCGGAGGAAAAGGTTTGTGACGATGAGGAAGTGTCCTTATTAGTGGCACTTCAATGAGTGGCACCTTTGAATGAGGTGGCACTGTGGATGAATGTGCTGTGCGAAGGTCACACTAGGGGAAAGCGTTCCTGAAGGAAGTCTGAGTCCTTATGGGCGGATACGCTGGTAAATGGAGTGCTCCTGAAGGCTCTATGGTCCTTATGGGCGGAAACACTGGTTGTATGGCACCCTGTTTCTTCAATACAGGTGCAATGGCTTATAAGAGGTGGCTTTGGTTGGGTGGCACTATGGTGGATGTGCACTCCGTGGAGCAATGCAAAATGTCAGTGCATGAATTGGCACTGAAGGTGAGGTACTCTGCCTGAGCAGAAGGTAAGTAGGGAGTAAAAGGTAATTGAGAGACTCCAACAGAAGGGAAGAGATAGGAAAGTGAAAGGAGAAAGAAAAGTGCTTCAGTGATTGGGTGCTTAGCAGTGCCATAGATTAGTATCACTGAGAGAAATGGAAACTGGATGTGGCACGAATGGGTAGCTAGTTATGAGAACTAGTGGGCACTGCCTGACATGAAGACAGGTAGGCTACGAGGTAGGCACACAATGTGCAATGGTTTTTTAGCACTTGCAACACGAAAGTCTGAGATAAGATGTACCCACTCCCGCACATCAGTTGGAACATGTAACAAGATATAATATATATGCGCTTTATAGCGTACGCTAAATGATCTGGGTTGAAGCACTTGGCAGGAATAACAGATTATCTCAAAATTAAATAATGGAATCAAAGTTACAGGAAGGAGGGAGGTTTATTCTTGACAATATATATATATATATATATATATATATATATATATATATATATATATATATATATATATATATATATATATATATATATATATATATATATATATATATATATATATATATATATATATATATATATATATATATATATATATATATATATATATATATATATATATATATATATATATATATATATATATATATATATATATATATATATATATATATATATATATATATATATATATATATATATATATATATATATATATATATATATATATATATATATATATATATATATATATATATATATATATATATATATATATATATATATATATATATATATATATATATATATATATATATATATATATATATATATATATATTATATATATATATATATATATATATATATATATAAATCTGCACCAAATGCTTGCAACCAATTCCCATTCGAATTGCAAATCGCCAATATAAATAAGAAAACCTGAGTTGAAGGTTAAATTGCAAAGTTGCAATAGGAAATGACTTCCAAATGTCGAGAAAAAAATAAGAAAAAGACATTCTGAAATTCTTGACAAGGAATTCGTGTAAACAATTGTTCGAAATCGGTTGTTCGAGAACAAATTGTTCCGGACGAGTTGATGTTTCGTGCCATACGCAAGTTCCCTTCGTTACAAGAATTACTCAATATTTTTATTCATAAATTCCATACGGAAGAGTCTTGTTATTAACATGACTGTTATTATAGGAGAAAGGTTGTTATTAACATGACTGTTTATTATAGAAGAAAGGTTATTTATTATGTTTTTTGTTGAGACCTGGATTCCCACTTAGGCAAATGAGGTCGGGGCTGTTTCATAAAAAAATGGTGCATTTTTCAGTCCAGTTTGAAGGCGATTCAAAGATAAAAAATGAAGGGAACTTAGAAGTTAAAATTCTCTCACCTTGAATTTCCATTACGACAGTTTCTCTTGCATTTTCTCATAGTTTGAGATTAAACATTAATCTCTGGTGTCTCCAAGTGACGTTTGCTGATGTATAACACAATTGGGACTGAAATTTAAAAATTATTTCCAATTTAAAGTCGTATTTAGTTCGTCATTTGAATAGTATAGGAGAAAACATACGCACATAAACAAAGATAGGATTGACACAGTTTTTCCTTTCAACTTCGTTTGTATCTTTCTAACTGATAGGGATAAAAGCTAAAAATTATTATTTTTCAGATACTTTCACGGAATTTTAAATTTAAAAATCCGTGTTTTTGGAAGATGCAAAAAAAAAAAAAAAGTATTTCTTTCTATTTCAAAATTTATTCATTTCCCGTCCACATAAAACTGTGAGTGTGTGTGGATAACTAGATGACTACGCCAACTATCTGAAATAGCTAATAAATTTAAAAACTGAAAAAATCTTGATAAGACTGGTTAGATGAGGAAAAGTGAATCTTCAGTTGAAAACAGCATACACACAATATATATATATATATATATATATATATATATATATATATATATATATATATATATATATATATATATATATATATATATATATATATATATATATATATATATATATATATATATATATATATATATATATATATATATATATATATATATATATATATACATACATACATATACATACATAAAGGTCACACTCGTGCTTAAATTTCGTTTGTCCCTAATTCTTCATAAAAACTTTATTCTGGTGAAGATAAGCCTGTCACTTCTTCCCATTTTCCACATAGAAACCTACGAAACCTTACCATAGTGTATACCTCTCTTTCATTTCATCGCTGCATAAATACCACTCCTTATTCCACCAAACATTCTCGCTTTACCTTTCTTTAAAAGTATATAAAACAAACGCGTGATCAAAGCTTACATCCGTCTTCTTAGTCTAGAGGAGAGATCTAGGGAACGAAACTCGCGATTACCTTTTCAAGAATTGTAAACAGACGTCTTTCTGTGAAAATCCAGCTTGAGACGAAGGGTTCTGGTCTGTCAATATTATCTATACACTTGTTCATGGAAGAAGACACACCAGTTTCCAAGTTTTCTTTTTGTTTAAGTATTCTCTTTGAGTTCTCTCTTTTTGACTTATATCCATTTATTTATTAATCTGTTAATATATTTTTTCTTTTGTAAGGAGTGATCTCTTCTTTTTGTACTTCCTATTACCTTCCGTTACTTATTTCAAATGAACGCCAATTCTTTGGAAGCTTGAATTTCAGGTCAGTGTCCCCTTTAGGCTTGTTCCATATTAATGGGGTTCATCTTCCGGATAATAAATACCACGTCCAGATGTCCAACGAGATGGTCGAAACATGTCGACGGTACCACAACCTGAAATAAGAGAAGAATCCAGTATCCAAACCACCGAACGAGACCACGAAGATATCTACATCACACTGTCCTTTTCCAATATGAATATTGGCCAGTTGCTGACCAACAACGCTGAGCCTGAAAATCGAATTATAAGGAAAATAGAAAAGATACTGTATAAGATAAATTCGCTGAATACAGCCATCCTTTTTCAATAATAATAATAATAATAATAATAATAATAATAATAATAATAATAATAATAATAATAATAATAATAATAATAATTTTAAAGTGTCATTTTTATCTCTGAATGCATCTGCAGTACCTGTATACTCTGTAAGTTATTTGCGAGTGGAAAATATGTAAATATAAAAGTTTTTCTCACAAAATAATTTTAAAGTTTTTTTTATGCGTGTCAGTGTCTAGTTACTAGGTACGTTTTCTTGCAAAACTAAAAAGCTATTTCAGATCT
Source organism: Macrobrachium rosenbergii (assembly GCF_040412425.1). Taxonomy (NCBI): domain Eukaryota; kingdom Metazoa; phylum Arthropoda; class Malacostraca; order Decapoda; family Palaemonidae; genus Macrobrachium; species Macrobrachium rosenbergii. The sequence continues at coordinate 10,192,650 of NC_089771.1, forward strand.
TTTGTTAACATTTGTTTAAATTATAATATTCCGGAAAAATCTTTTGAAAAATAATTGGCTTATTTACATAACTAACTGCTAACTTTTCAGTTTTTCAAATGCTTGATAATTAAGCTGAAAGCAAATAGAATACCCACCAATTAAATAAGATTTTAAAATTTTTTAGTCTTACTTTCTGAGCTTACAAAAGCCTTCCATTGTCTTACTTTTCTCAAAACTTGTACTTGGATAAGGATTCGATGTTACTGAGAGGAGACAGGGTGAGAAAAGTTTTGTATAAAGCATATGTCACCTTTCCCACGCTTAGAGTTTTCCTTTGATTGTGTTGATCAAAATTATGCTAATTATTAATGGCAAGAGGTAACTACCGAATGTATTTATATCATTTATATATATATATATATATATATATATATATATATATATATATATATATATATATATATATATATATATATATATATATATATATATATATATATATATATATATATATATATATATATATATATAATTGTAACTTTTAAGCTGCTTAAGTTTTGTTCGTGGCTCTTGTTACCGTAAATATTTTGTTCAGTTCTTACGAGGTTTTCATTTATTTTGTTTGTCTCTCGAGCCTCGGATAGCTGGATAGGGTCTTCTCGCTCCCATCAGGGGTTTGTTAGTTTGTAATTGATACCTGGCCCATAAAGTTTCTTTTCTTTGCATGTAGCCTTCGGGCACTGGACTGTTTTTCGCCTTCGTTTTCTTCCATCGAAGGTGTTTTGTGGACATTGGGTTGTGTTTTAAAGAGATTTTGGTACTCGGCTCTTTGTAGGAAAGAACTCGACCGATAACGGCAATTGTGGCAGTGTATTCCTGTGGAGGCCTTCCTTGTGTTTTTTGTTGTGGGGGACGTTTTGGGGGCGCGTCATTGGGCGCCTTGTTGCTGCTGGTGGCTCTTTGTCAGGATATCACAAGAAGCCATCCTTTTATTTTTGGTGATATATCCTGAGATACAAACGTCTCCTGCGGGCGTTGATGACGACCATCCTGCCTCTGCTGTACAGCCTCCTTGTTGCACCGCCTCTCTATACGTTACTGTACAGCCTCTCTCTTGCACCGCATCTCTATACGTTACTGTACAGCCTCTCTCTTGCACTGCATCTCTATACGTTACTGTACAGCCTCTCTCTTGCACTGCATCTCTATACGTTACTGTACAGCCTCTCTCTTGCACTGCATCTCTATACATTACTGTACAGCCTCTCTTTGCACTGCATCTCTATACGTTACTGTACAGCCTCTCTCTTGCACTGCATCTCTATACGTTACTGTACAGCCTCTCTCTTGCACCGCATCTCCATACGTTACTGTACAGCCTCTCTCTTGCACCGCATTTCTATACGTTACTGTACAGCCTCTCTCTTGCACTGCATCTCTATACGTTACTGTACAGCCTCTCTCTTGCACTGCATCTCTATACGTTACTGTACAGCCTCTCTCTTGCACTGCATCTCTATACGTTACTGTACAGCCTCTCTCTTGCACTGCATCTCTATACGTTACTGTACAGCCTCTCTCTTGCACTGCATCTCTATACATTACTGTACAGCCTCTCTCTTGCACTGCATCTCTATACGTTACTGTACAGCCTCTCTCTTGCACCGCATCTCTATACGTTACTGTACAGCCTCTCTCTTGCACTGCATCTCTATACGTTACTGTACAGCCTCTCTCTTGCACTGCATCTCTATACGTTACTGTACAGCCTCTCTCTTGCACCGCATCTCCCTTACGTTACTGTACAGCCTCTCTCTTGCACTGCATCTCTATACGTTACTGTACAGCCTCTCTCTTGCACTGCATCTCTATACGTTACTGTACAGCCTCTCTCTTGCACTGCATCTCTATACGTTACTGTACAGCCTCTCTCTTGCACTGCATCTCTATACGTTACTGTACAGCCTCTCTCTTGCACTGCATCTCTATACGTTACTGTACAGCCTCTCTCTTGCACTGCATCTCTATACGTTACTGTACAGCCTCTCTCTTACACTGCATCTCTATACGTTACTGTACAGCCTCTCTCTTGCACTGCATCTCCATACGTTACTGTACAGCCTCTCTCTTGCACCGCATCTCTATACGTTACTGTACAGCCTCTCTCTTGCACCGCATCTCTATACGTTACTGTACAGCCTCTCTCTTGCACCGCCTCTCTATACGTTACTGTACAGCCTCTCTCTTGCACCGCATCTCTATATGTTACTGTACAGCCTCTCTGTTGCACCGCCTCTCTACCTGCTGTGGCTGTACAGTCTTTTGGGGCTCTTGCACCGGCATCTCTATATGTTACTGAAGAAGGGTACAGCCTCTCTCTTGATGACCCCATCTCCATATCTTCGTGATTTATATTAAGAGTGTCCTCTCTTGCACCGAGGTCTCTATTCTATACGTTACTGTTGGGATTACAGATCACTCTCTTTAGCACCGCATCTCTTAAATTCCAAGTTTGTAAATATTGTACAGCCTCCCTGTTGCTTCCGCCTCTCTGTGAGAGAATTACGTTACTGTGACAGCCTCTCTACCTTTTCCTCTAACCTGTTTCATCTCTATATGTTACTGAATATTAGAAGGTAGCCTCCCTGTTGAACCGTTTTTCTGTCCCTTTATTCTGTGTTATTCTCTCTGCTGCACTTAAGCCTCTCTAATATGTTACTATAACGTTCTCTGCTGCAGTTATCCCTCTCTGACCTGCTGTGGCTCTGCCTCCACTGCTCTTGTCAAGTCTTTTGGGGCTGTTAGTAGGCCTTTTGGTCACGAAGAAAAAAATATTGTAACATGCCTTCCTTGAATTCATAAATATGACCCTATATATTATATATCCATATCTTCGTGATTTATATTAAGAGTGTCCTTTGCTTGCTATCCGAGGTCTGTATTATATCTAAGATCATATATATGTTGGGATTATATAATATCACTTATATATATATATATAAATATAGCTTTAGCCTAATTGTAAATATGTTAAATTCCAAGTTTGTAAATATTAGGATTAAGGTTCTCTCCCCTCCCGTGTCTCTTCCCGTCGTATGTGAGAGAATTACGTTATAGTGTGACAGATTCGTTTCTACCTTTTCCTCTAACCTGTTTCTTTATCTATCGTAAGATAGATCGGTGGATTAGAGTGAATGAGGTGATTGAAGGTAGTGACTGAGCATTGTAGGTGAATGAGTTTTTCTGTCCCTTTATTCAGTTATTCGGGGACCCGTTAATATTTAAGCTCTATAATAAATTACTAAATATTACGTTAGGGACTATCAGTTATCCCTTTGAGTGTTTCCATTGAATTGTGTCACTGGTAACACTGCTCTTAGACAAGCTTTGTCTATGCAGTATGGCATTTTGAAAATATATTTTATAACTGGAATAAAAAAAAAATTATTGTAACAAGTGTTAAGTTACAAGTCGTTATATATATATATATATATATATATATATATATATATATATATATATATATATATATATATATATATATATATATAGAGAGAGAGAGAGAGAGAGAGAGAGAGAGAGAGAGAGAGAGAGAGAGATAACCATCAAATGAATTTTATTTTGTGACTCAAGGGAAAGTGCCCCTTTGCCACTTCTCCCCCTGAGAGAGAGAGAGAGAGAGAGAGAGAGAGAGAGAGAGAGAGAGAGAGAGAGAGAGAGATTAAAAAACAGATAACGGAGTTCACAGTACAATGACCTTTCTCTTCAATCAAATAGAATTTTTATGTTTGCGGTTTAAAAACTTTTTTATTCTTTTGTAAACGGGGTTATGCTTCTACTGACAACATTGTGTGTGTTTTACAAAAGTAATTGAATTTATTATTCTTTTTATTGCGCGTGCTTTTGTATTCTTATTATCTACTATTTTGAAGTGAAATAAATACATAAAATTCGGAAATATAAAAAAATTTGCTTAACATTATTTCACCTGTATGCATGTAAAGGATAACTCTCTCTCTCTCTCTCTCTCTCTCTCTCTCTCTCTCTCTCTCTCTCTCTCTCTCTCTGAGTCTGTCAATGCTCTTTTACTCAAGGTTCCTTTACTGAATAAATGAAAGTAATAAGTAACGACACATAACCCTTGATGAAAGTTGCATGATCTTATGTGAGTTACAACACCTTATTCTCGACTCTCTAAAGAATCATATTTGACTTAATACCAACACAATTACTAAATCCTCGAAATAGTTAAAGAAGATGCTTCATCAAAAATCATTCCCTTCGAATCTGTGTATTACACTTAACTCTCTGAATAAACTTATGGTAAACTTAAAGATTCCCTATTATCTTGAAACAGTAAAAAATGAAATATCCTACCAGATAATATTCAGCGTATCCTATTCTTTACAACAGTTTTTTTTGTTTTAAGGGATGTATTTGACAAAGTAAACAATCTGTACCTCTTTTTAAAGCTTCATGGAAGACTTTCACACTCACACGTGTTTTGTAAGTTTTCTAGACAACAGTGCTGTCTAGTAAAAAAAATTATATGAAACACAACCTTATCTAACAGGATCAGACATACAAACATTTTCTGAACAGTCTGCTGTTTCATTACCTACACGAGAACGTACTTGTTCTTGTTTAGGATTAAGCTGGCTATATACCAGCAAACTCTCTTGCCCCTGGGGAAACCTGTAATCAAATTCAAAACCCGTGGAACTGAACAGAAAAGTTGATCAGGGAAAGCTGGAAAAAGGATGTGGGAAGCTCACACCCCTTTGAACCTCACAACACCAGCTGTTAAAAAGAAAAACAAAGTTTATAGAAGTGAATCCTGGTAGATTCAGAGAGATCAGGAGGCGACAAAACGAGAGAACAGTCATGGGCGAGTAATGAAAGGACAGAGAGAGATAAACAAATATTTTTTTTTCATACTAGAAACAGGAAAAACTGATAAAAATATAATTGAGTATCAGAGTTAAGCTGAATTTGTAAGAAAGAGGAATTCTATTTTAGTTCATTCACAGTGAATAATAATAATAATAATAATAATAATAATAATAATAATAATAATAATAATAATAATAATAATAATAATAATAATAATAATAAAACACCTAAACATACATATATTTGTACATATACATGTATGATTATGTCTATGTATATATATATATATATATATATATATATATATATATATATATATATACATGCATTATATATATATTATATATATATATATATATATATATATATATATATATATATATATATATATATATATATATATATATGTATATATATATATATAATATATATATATATATATATATATATATATATATATATATATATATATATATATATATATATATATATATATATATATATATATATATATATATATATATATATATATATATATATATATATATATACATATATATCTATATTGTCTGTATATATATATATATATATATATATATATATATATATATATATATATATATATATATATATATATATATATATATATAACACCACACAAGCAAGTATAACTCTACCCATGCTGTGACCCTGTATCAAATATCAGAGTCCTAATTAGTGTGAGGACGTGAGAGTGACAATGTTTTTCATTTGGTCTCTTCATTAATAAAAAGGGAAATTGAGGGCAACTGGATCCTGCGAAAAGAATTCGGCTGATAATGGAATTGTTTGTAATCTTGCTATTGTTTTTTTATTTTTATCTTTATGTTTTATTCTTTTGTTTTTATTTCTCTGAAATAAAATTCAATGTCTGATAATATACAGAAAATAATTTTATTCTAAGGTGAAAAATTATCTTTTTGGTTTTCTATTATTTTTGGTAGTAACTTTTTTTGTTATTCTCGTGTTTTTCTTCCTCTGATATTAAGGAAAACATGAAAGATAAAATTTAAGGTCTGATAAAACATATAAATTTTTTCCTGATCGGATAAACAATTTTGTTCGTATGCCACTTTTACTCAATGGACCTCGTTACGCACAACTTGCATCCCAGTTCCGTATGTCCTGTGAGGAGTGAGGAAGTTTTGAGAGTGAGGTCAGAGTCACTTCTTCAAAAATAAAAATAGAAAAGAAATGATAAAAAAGAATATAGAAAAATATTGTTCATCTAAGTCTCTCCATTGTAAAAACATTACAATAAACAGATTAAAATAAAATATGATATAACTTGGGGGAACTGGCTGACATTTCATTTCGTCGATCGATTTCTGGTATCAATGGAGCTATTTATCCCAAAACACAAAAAGGACCTTGCTTAATATTTACCAATAATTTTAAGACCCTATCTCATTTTATAAGATTTATGGTAAAATTTTCCTCAGACCAAGACGATGATTTAGCGGATGGATAAATTCTAAATATGATAAATTTATTTGGCTATGGTTTCTTCGAAGAAAAAGATGAATGAAAACCAACTCTAGGTAAACGTAACTAGAGCTGACGCTTTTTCTTCTGAATAATTTGTTGTTTTTCTCAACAATTTGTTCAAGTATTTTATATTGTGGTTTTTCTTGTCGTAAGTTCGTTGTATACAATAGTTTAGGAATAGGCAATTACATATATATTACCGTTATTCAGAAGATAAACCCTATTCATTTGGAACAACCAGATAGGGGCCATTGACTTGAAATTCAAGCTTCCGAAGACTGTGGTGTTCACTTGCAAGAAATAACAGAAGACAGCAGGGAACACAGAAGGAAGAGAGCAGCTATCAGAAAAGAAACAAGGACAATATGCGCCTAAGTTTCTTCGGCGCAATCGAATTTTCCGTACGCCGCTACAGCGTATAACCAAGGCCACCGAAAGTAGACCTATCTTTCGATGTTCTCGGTATGATGCTGTATGAGCCGCGACCCATGAAACTTTAGTCACGGCCCGGTGGTGGCCTATCCTATATTGTTGCCAGAAGCATGATTATGGCTAACTTTAACCTTTACTAAAATAAAAACTCCTCAGGCTAGAGGGCTGCAATTTGGCATGTTTGATGGATGGAGGGTGGTTGATCAACATACCAATTTGCAGCCCTCTAGCCTCAGTAGTTTTTAAGACCTGAGGGCGGACAGGAAAAGTACGGACAAAATAAAGTACGGACTGACAGACAAAGCTGGCAAAATAGTTTTGCTTAACAGAAAAATAAAAAAAGGACAAATTCATAAATGAATAAATAAATAGATAAGAATATAAATAAACTATTAAAGTACAACTACGAATCTCACTGTTATACATTAATAGCAACACTGGACCTTGAACTATTTAAAGTATACTCAAAGGTGCATCCTAATTACGCTATTCTGTTGTCTATGACCTCTTAGGACTCGCTGGAAAGCAATTACTCTAATGATAATGGGCCATAATCAGGTATGTATAATGATTACTTTGATGTGGAATAATTGGGAAATAGTCATTATTATTACTGATGGCAGTTGAATGGTTTTGTAAATAATTGGGTTGAAAATAATATTCAAATATCTTTTTCTTTTATATGTCATTTAATTATTCACACTTTATTTTACATTTTTATGTTTTCCTATTTCCTAAGAATGTGTGTTATTTGAAATAATAATAATAATAATAATAATAATAATAATAATAATAATAATAATAATAAGAATAATAATAAGAAGAAGAAGAAGAAGAAGAAGAAGAAGAAGAAGAAGAAGAAGAAGAAGAAGAAGAAGAAGAAAAGCAAACTCCACCCAGTAAAGATTAACATGCAAACTTGACACTGTATAACGTTAAGTAGTAAATTATGTAAATTACTAGGCTCCTTTTGATAAAATGCAGTTTTGAAAACTATTTGAGCGATATGCCTCAAATTAACTACAGAAACGTGACAGAGTATACACAAAAGATGAAATAGCATTAGATACGTATAGGATTGATGAGACAGATTCAGTACATTTTTATATACATACATTCAGAAACATACATTTTTATATACATACATATATATATATAATATATATATATATATAAATATATATATATATATATATATATATATATATATATATATATATATATATATATATATATATATATATATATATATATATATATATATATATATATATATATATATATATGTGTGTGTGTGTGTGTGTGTGTGTGTGTGTGTGTGTGTGTGTGTATGTATAACTGAATCACGAAAATATGGAACGTGATGAATATATAAATAAAGACAAAATCCACGAAGGAAAGAGAAACAATGGGTGCTCTTTCCTTCATGGATTTTGTCTTATATACACACATACACATATATATATATATATATATATATATATATATATATATATATATATATATATATATATATATATATATATATATATATATATATATATATATATATATATATATATATATATATATATATGTATGTGTGTGTGTGTGTGTGTGTGTGTATTTATGTGTGTATGTGTGTGTGTGTATATTTATATATATATATATATATATATATATATATATATATGATATACATATGAATGTGTATATATATGTACATATATCATATACAATATGATCTCAAAATCTCATTTTTTCATTTTACACACAATTCAAAATCCCTGGCTATCCTTCTTTCAAATAATATACTGCATGGCAATTTCAAAACCACTCTGAAACCTACAATGCAGCAAACATAAAAATTTCGATTACCTTCTATAGCATGGTTTTCTAGACACCCCTCTAAAAATAACATGGAGGAAGAATTGTTTATTTAATATGACGACTGCTTCAAAGAGTCTGAAAGTCAAAATGACTAGCCAGGATACTGTAATGCTGGTCTCCAAATGTACGGTTATCCGCCCACGGCCTTTGTAACTGAATTGTGAAAATCGGCCTTTAGCTTTCGGGTTCCATTTTCTATATTTCGTAGAATTATGAGTCTTCAACAATGCCTGTCATAAGAAACTGACACATAAAAGAGCAAAACCTGCATTTTCTGTCAATGTATTTGCTTGATGTTATTGATTCAACTCTTTGTGCAGCTGCAAAGTTATAGTCAAACTCTATAGAAGATAACAATAGTGACTCTGTTATGCCTGACACCTACCGATGATTCTTGATATTTCTTTCGTATGTAATTGGCAGTTTGCCGTCTTTTCGCAGTTAACGGTCTAATTATCTTTTCTTGTATGTGTCAAGAACCGTTTTCATAAATTAAGCTGGTTGTAAACTGTGACACTCCAATAACGCAGAAATTTTCTTTTCCGTATTTTACTATTCTTCTATTTCTTGCAACTATTTTAACTCGTTCCAGTGAGGTCATAAAACATTATGGTATAGTCCTAATTTTTCTTTTTTAGGTAGCAACTTATTTTGTCCAGTCAAGTTAAGTATTGAAACAGATACAATCCCTAACCCCCTCTCTCTCTCTCTGCAAGCACTGAAGAATTACTAGCCTCATCTTACTTTCATGATATGCTAACGAAAATGCACGCAATTTTAAACTGCCTGGGAGAAGAAGCCCAGTGCGTATTCTGCACAGACTTCTATTACCAAATGCAACTGGATTTTCTAGAAAAGATTCTTCTAAATTCTTCATAGAAGCAGAAATTAAATCTGTAGATATATTAATATATAAATAAATATATATATATATATTATACATATATATATATATATATATACATATATATATATATATATATATATATATATATATATATATATATATATATATATATATATATATATATATATATATATATATATATATATATATATATATATATATATATATATATATATATATATATATATATATATATATATATATATATATATATATATATATATATATATATATATATATATATATATATATATATATATATATATATATATATATATATTTATATATAACTTTGCAGTTTTGTATCTGTAAAAGTTTTGTCCTGGTAATATTTCAAGATGAAATCTGTCAACCTACCAGTTGAAGGTCTAGTCCAGCAATGTTAAACGTGCTTTTACTTACAAGAGCAGATTTACAAATCTAACGTTAGTATTCATCATCATTATTATCATCATAAGTAACATCATTATCCCCTTAAGAACCCGATGACTTGAACACCTAAAACATCTAATCTAGGCGAAAGAAATTGTCCTGTTAAGTTCTTGAAACGGAAGAAGTGATCACAGAACATTATCTGAAAAGGAAACAGAGAGAGAGAGAGAGAGAGAGAGAGAGAGAGAGAGAGAGAGAGAGAGAGAGAGAGAGAGATAACGGTCAAACCAATAGGTCCTAACAAAAACATTCCAAGAAAAAGGATGAAATCAGAAATGATTTGTTTTCCCAGAAAATATCGAGAGAATAAAGTATATTATTTCTGTTGATTAAACAGAGAGATCGCTACCGCCTGGGAATCCGTTTATTTCTCTCTCTCTCTCTCTTACTTGTGCTTGTATGTGTGAGTGGTTATAAAACAAAAGCCTCTTTCTCTATAAAAAAATGACTTTAAAAATTCCCAGTTCTTTAATACTTTTAGATATTTCGAGAGAGCAGCTTCATGTATAGTAGTTGGAATAAAATTTATTATTTAATTTATCGTGAATTAAATGAGAAAGATCGGGTTTTCCAAAAGTACTCAAATTTTAACAAAAAGGTAGAAAATTAACAAAAACAGATTCAGCACATTTACGAATTACTTGAAATGCAAATCAACTTAATATATAATTTGGTTATAATAAGATTAATCATGATAAAATTACAATAAAACTATTATAATTAACCACAGAAATTAAGAAAAGAATCAAGAAAGGAAGATAGAGTTCCAAATTAATGTAATGAAAAACCCGATGAGTAATGAATACATTAATCTGTTAAATATAAAACCAAAAATTACAAATGGAAATGAACTGTGCTTGAACATACCTCCAAGCAAGGGAACTTGTATTAGGGGCTGTGGAAAAACCATCCCATAAAG
>NC_089771.1:10208610-10251110 GCF_040412425.1 Macrobrachium rosenbergii
ACCCAAAATGCTTTAATGACATCATGTAATTGTTTCACGTATTACTGGTTCTAAAATCATCTGTTTCATTCTGATTTCCGAGACCAGTTAGTTTGGTTCCCTCTCTCTCTTTCGTTCTTAAAAAGAGATTTCTTTTAACATAGTGTTTTGTGGTCACGTATTAGCATTAACTTTTGAGATCTGAATTTAATAAAGTTATTTAATTTGTAACGGCACCTGGTAAAAAAGTGCGGTTTGTGGTAAAACAGCTGCAGCAAGTAATTTTATAGAGGTTTTCACAAGTTTGTGTAAGGTAATGTGAATTTTACTTATTAATACCATGCTATGATAAGTTAGGAAATTTTGACCAGTGAAATTATTATTGATAAATCTTATGTGTGTTTTTGTGAGTTTTTCTATTTACAATCTCTTCATATTTTCACATTTTTTTATGCAAATCGAATATTAAAGGACATTTGTAGTGCGTTTGTCGCACGCAGCCATATTATGACTTTTTATCACATCACCGTGATCCATATACAAGCATTAATGCTTGTATATGAATCACGGTGAATCATTCCGTTGTCGTAGCAGTAAAGAAAAAGCATTCCCAAACGTAGTTATTTAACCACCCTCCCAGTGCATTATAAGTAAAGTAAAGACATTGTTGATGTTTAATGTTAAACTATTCACCTTTTCATCCAAAACCCGAATTTGTTGAAGAAAGTAGAGTGTGTTTTGTATTTTCCCTCAAGTTACTTGCTGTTCTTTGTCTCACAACAAAGCACGCAAGGGAATGATCAGCTGTTCTCTCACACGCGACTTGCTCTCACATCTTTCGTTCACGCCGAATGAACTTTCACCACTTTTCGCCCGAACGTAAACCCTCACGAGAGACTTGAAGATCTTTGAACCAAGTTACAACTTTATTTACACTTGTCAGGGCGAGAATGCATTAGTAACCTTACGTAAATTACCATGAATTAATTTTGTAAAAGAAAGAAACCTTAACTTAACGTAATTTCGCTAACATAATTTATTTTCTCTTAAGCACAGACAAAGTGACTTTAAAATTCATAAGAAGTATGTTCCATTACACTACGCTCACCAAGAGAGAGAGAGAGATTTTTTTCATTGTTTATCCTTTTTATCTTAATACAGGACTGACAAAGTTATTTACGAGTTTGGAAAACAAGCCACAAATCATAAAAGCTAAATACAAAGACATTTCTTTAGTGTAACTCACTTTTAAACTTTCAAACTCATTACTCATTAAAATTTTATCGTATACACAGTGCATGAAATTTATAAGCACTCGTGTTTAGCGAATAATCTCACATACCTGATTTTCCTTTTCGTGCTTCAGCCCAGATCATTTCTCGTACGCTACAAAGCGCACGTACATCTATCTAATTACCCGTTGTTCAACTGTAGTACACGAGTTGGGTATATCTTATTCCAGACTTGCTTATACTGCAAGTGCTAAACCACATATTGAGTGTACTCCCCATATCCTACCTGTCCTTATATTAGGCAGCGATCTCTGGTTCTTATAACTAGCCACCCACTCGTGTCACACCCAGTCTCCATTTCTCACAGTGCCACTAATCTGCGGCACTACCAAGCACCCAGTCACTGAAGCACTTAACTTTCTTCTTTCCCTTTCCTTTTCTCCCTTACCTTCTGCAGGAGTCTCTCATTTACCTTTTACTCCTTACTTAACTTCTGCCCAGGCAGAGTACCATTCACCTTTAGTGCCATTTCATGCACTGACATTTTGCATTGCTCCACAGAGCGCACCAGCGCCACAGTGCCACCCAACCAAAATAATCCCTCGTAAGCCTTTGCACCTGTATTTAAGAAACAGAGTGCCATATAACCAGTGTTTCCGCTCATAAGGACCTTAGCTCCTTCAGGAACACCCCATCAACAGTGCATCCGCCTATAAGCCTTCAGGAGCACTCCCATGTTCTAAGTGTTTCTACTCATAAGGAATAATAATACCTTCAGGATCACTTAAATTACTAGCGTATCCGCCCATAAGGACTCAGACTTCCTTCAGGAACACTTCCCCTAGTGTAACCTTCGCACGGCACACTCACCCACAGTGCCACCTCATTTAAAGGTGCCACTTGCTGAAGTGCCAATAATCTAAGGACACTTCCTCATTATCACAAACCTTTTCCTTTGGGAAGACCCAGTTAGTCTACTCAGCACCCCTTCCCCATCAGCAACATGTCAACCGAGGAGCACCAATATTTCAGGTATATAGGGAAGGAGGACGGCCTTGTAGGTAAGGCCCTTCAAAAGTTTGTAAGGGAGCAGATTGCTGAAAAGCAGAAGTACGAAGAAGCACAGCGACAGCAAGAAGCTGAGCAGTGGAGAGAAGAAGAAAGAGAGGAGCGAAGAAGACGGCAAGAAGCCGAGCAGAGGAGAGAAGAAGAAAGAGAAGAATGGAGAAGGCAGCAGAAAGAAGAAAGAGAAGAGCGGAGGAGACAGTATGAGCTAGCCCTGAAGGACAGGGAGCTTGAGTTGGAGAGAGCCAAGAAGGAAAGCGCAGAAGCTTTAGCAGCCCAACAAGCCTCTAGCCCCTTCCATCTGCACTAAATACCTCCCTATCGACAGTCAATAACCTCATGGGCAAATGGACTGAAAATGAGCCGGAACAATGGTTCAAAGAGACTGAATTCCTCTTTGAGACCTATGACGTCAGTCCGGCTGAGAGGGCCTCATTGCTTACCAAGCACCTGGACGGGAAAGCTAAGGCCGCCCACCGAGCGTTGGAAAGAGATCAACGAGGGGACATGGCTGCCGTCCATGAGGCCATTGCTAAGGCGTATGAAATAACCCCTGAGAGGTGGAGACAACGCTTCCGAGGTATGGCTAAGAACGTCGGCTGGTCCTGGACAGAATGCACCTGTCACAAGACCCAAGCTGGGACCCTCTGGTTCGAGTCTATGCGGTGCGACACCTTTGAGGATTTGTTCAACCGTACCATGCTGGAGGACCTCTTCCAGTGTGTGCCCGGGCATCTGGCTGTGTATCTTAGTGACTAACAGCCAGCCACTCTCAAGGAAGCCTGCCGCTTAGCTGGTGCTTGGGAGACATACAACCCATCCCACAGCACCTTGCAATGCAAAATAGTGCCACCCGGACACCTCTCGGGCTCCAGTCACCCATGGAAAGGACCGCCTAACAAACCTCTGTGCACCATCTGTAAAAAGTATGGCCATGCTGAAGCAGAGTGCCACTACAGGGAAAATAACCAATAGGGCAACAACCCTCGGCAGCCTACCAATAACTGTCCCTCTTCCTCTCCTAACTCCAGCATCTTCCCAGCACACCATCACTGCCGGAGATCAGCCTATCCCAGGGCCCCTGCCGAGACTGTGGAGCTTCAGGACACTCTTCCTCCGGGTATCCTGTATGGCCAAAACATGTGGTCACCCCCAGGCACATTAACCTGATCAGTGCCACGGCCTCTTTAGCTGAGCCGCCGGAGAGAACTCACCCTGAGAGGGTCTGGACACAGTCCATCTCAGAGGCTTCTCTGGATGGTTCCAGCCCACCAGTGCACCTGCCAACTACTGCCGACACTGGCTCAGATATTAGCCTGATATATCGGGCCCAAGTGCCAGCCAGTGCCAAGGTAGATGAGCACACCAAGACCATCCCTACAGTCGAACTCAGGGTGATCACCCCTTGGAGCAACAAAATTCACCGCCTTGGCGTCGTCAAGCGTATTCGGCACGGAGTGGAGTTCCTGCTTGGATGAGACATCCTCTGGGGATGTCCCACCCCCACACCACTCTGTTGCCTGACTGCTCCCGCCAGCGCATCCTCAGTAACCTCTTCTGATCGGGACATAGCCTGTGTGACAGCTGTGCCACCCTCAGCTGAACCTTCCATTCTCCCCAGAGCGACATTACTCAGTCCACCTAGAACTCATTCCAGGCCTAGTCCGCAGATCTCACGACCGGACGGCCACCAAAGAACTACTCCCTCATCACAAAGGGATCTCGCCAACTACCACTGCAGGATCTGCAACATAAGAGGGCACTCCGAAAGATGGTCCAAGTACCCCAGCAAGGTAACCGCAGTGGCCATTTCCACAGAACCAAGAGGCCCTGCCCTCTCATCGAGACAGGAATTGCTGTCTCAACTCACACCAGGGACACCGAGGGGTCTTGCTCCCCCGGGTCCCCCTTCAGCTTTGTCTGACACCTATTCGGTGCCAGTGCCACTTGCGAGCCCTGGTCAGTGCCAAGCTCCACCTATCTCGGCTGGAAGCTCCATGCCAATCTTAAACCCGTGCCTGGCCTGAGTTAGCGCCAGTGCTGGATCCAGAACCTGACCCAGATCCTCCAAACCTCACAACCATGATCGTTGCTCAGTGCGAGCCTCTGACCCCTGTCATTTCTTCTTTCCACACTCTTCTGCCTGCCGAGGATAACCCTCTGGCAGGCCTAGACATTACCTCTTTTCTGGTCGACCAGGAACTGTCCGACCAGGATGCAGACACTGACTTTCTTCCCACGATGATTGTTGCAGCAGCCAAAATAGGAGACCAGCCCATAGCCCCAGAGGCTCCCTCTGATCCTGCTCCTGACGGTACTCCTGACCGTTCTTCAGAGTCGGTACCCTCATCGCCCCCTAGAAATGGCCTAGCCAGACCCTGGAGGCCCCTGAAAAAGAAGAAGGGGTGGAAGAAATCCACTTAGCAAATCAGAGCCATAAGCTCTTCTTGGCACTCGTGATCCTGGCACCTGCCCAGAGGAGGTAGCCTGTGTGACCTCTGATCCAGTATTATTAACAATTAACCACGTAGGCCTTTGTACCACTAACCCTTTCCTAACTAACCTTCCTTCCAACCCACTCCAGACTCAAACTGATACATTCCTTAATCGTACATTGTGATTTCCCCTTCATGTTATTCATGTTTCAACTGTTGAGTGTTAATCATAAAGTGTTGTGCCGGTCATAATTCATTGCGTGCCATTCGTTAGTGCCAGCTCGTTTAGTGCCAGAGTAGTAGGATAGTAGGTTAAGTTAGGTTTTTACCATGTGCATTTGCCTAGGTGTAGAGTTCCGTCATCAGAGACAGTTAGCAGAAATGTCTATATCCTTAGCTAGGTTAGGCCCGTTGTATATGTGAAGTTAGCCAATTCAGAACCCCTCTTAGCAGTTAGGTAGGCCCCTTTAGCTGTTGCAGTGCCAAAGCACAAGTTATGTAGGGTCACTGGCTGCCAGTGGGGAGGAATTAGCTAAGACCCTCACACCCGAAAGGGTGTGAAGGCCTTTCCAAAGGGGGGACCTCTTAAGAATTTATACCTCCCTCATGTAGCAGCCAGTGCGTCATTTATCCTTTGGCTCCTTTTCTCCTTTCATTTGACTATGGGGGCAAGTAAACATGGTGGGCAAAGGAGGCCCAGTGTATTTTGAACTAGAGCAAGGCAGTTTGCGCCAGTTTTCACTAATGTAGGGATCACCTCCCCCACTCAGCTGATCTGGGATAGACAACGTGGAACCCCTTTTCACCCCCATCACGTGATGGGTGAATAGTTAGGTATTGCGGGCTTAGGGGGACATATTCGGGCTGGAAGATAGCTAGGACCTTAACCTCCAAGTACTTAATCTTAAGGCCATTTCCCTCCGCTCCCTTTTCTGGCTGTATGACTTTTGCAGGTCGGTGTAGGCCTACATCTCAACACAAACAACCATGGGAAACGCACACTGTTCCCTGATAGCAAGCAGAGGCCTCCAGAATCCCGTCATGGATGCATGGACAGTGCTTCCTTCCTTCTCCGCTGGTGAAAGCTAACTTCAATAACCGGCCGAGTTGATCATGTTTGGCGCCCACATCTGTAGATCAGATACGTTGATTGCAAGTAGTCAGTAAGCCAACCCTTTCCCTCCTCCCTGAAATTCCTTGATTTTTCCATTCCTTCAAACTTCAGTTTCTTCCTTCACCAGCGCATTCCCTTCGTTAAGTCATCCTACTTTGAGCAACCCATAAATCGCCCCATGGCTTGCTTTGAAATCAACTTAAAATGATTTAGTGATAAGTATTCCAATATCCCTTCCCCAGTGCAAATTAAGGGCAAATTAGTCTAAGTGATACAAGTGATCGATTCCTCCCCCTGTGAAGGTTTATTATGTAATGAACAGCAGGGGAGATTTTATTGTTTTCCGTGTGGTACTAACTCCGGACCTCTCTTCCAGGAGTCATCATATCTTGCCCAGTTCGCAAATCTATGCCCCACTAGTTCTGACTGCCATCCAAATTTCGCGACCATTCCTGGTCGCAGCCTAATCGCGACTCCGTTGCTCCTGCCGAAATCATCTTAATTAACTGAGTGCCATTACCCTGGAATTCACCCCTTCCAATGTACTATTATCTGTAACCTGTTGTAATTTTACCATAACAGTGTCAGTTGTTATCATGGGGTTGTTGTACCCGAGTCCCTTCATATTTACCTTGCTTCTTTGCAAATCACTGCATTATTGATCTAATGTTTGTAATCTAAATGGTTGTAACTGTTTACATTTTTCATTCCTTTTTTTTTCTCTTGCATATTTGCCCCAGTCTCTGTAAATAAACCCCCATTAATTGTAAAAGAATTCTAATTCCAAATGGTGACCTTAATTATTTACGTAAACCCAGGAAGATTCTAAGGTGAATTTCCAGTAGCTTTCTTTTTGTTTATAAACTCGGGCCCCCTTGGTCCATTGGCAGTCAAAAAGGATGAACTGTTCCAATTCTCTCCCCAATATAAGGATATAGTTTACAACAATATATATTTATATATTGTTATATATATATATATATATATATATATATATATATATATATATATATATATATATATATATATATATATATATATATATATATATATATATATATATATATATATATATATATATATATATATATATATATATATATATATATATATATATATATATATATATATATATATATATATATATATATATATATATATATATATTTATATATATTGTTCCTCCCTTGTCCGACAGCTAGTAATTAATTTATTCAGGGAATAATTTCACCTTTCATTTGACTGTAGGGTCAAGAAAACATGGAGGGCGAGGTAGACCAAGCGTAATTTGAGCTCGGAAAGGATGGTTAGCGCCTGTTTGAACTCATGTAGGGACAGGCCCCACCTCAGCTGACCTGGGGTAAACAATAGGAAAGCCCCCCCTCACTCCCATCAAGAGATATAGGAGCGGCCGATCCGCTAGGGGAATGGGAGGTGCATCCAAGCTGTGAGATAGATAGGACCTTAACCTCTAGGTACTTAATCTTAAGAGCTACTTTTTTTCCACTCCTTTGCTGGCTGTATGACTCTGCAGATCGACGTAGGCTGAGACTTTCAAGCAAACAACAGTGGAAGGAGCATTCTTTTTTCCTGGAAAGCACGCCACTCTGCACATGCCTATCGTCCGAGACACACGTTCGTGCACTTTTTTCCTTTACGCTGGTGAAAACTAACTTCGGTAACTGGCTGAGTCGTACATGTCAGCACAGCATCTACAGACTCAGGTATGTCGTCTGCAATTAGTCAGTAAGCCAGCCCTTTCCCTCCCCCTGAAATTCCTTGATTTTTCCACTCCTCCAAACTTCAATTTCCTTCCTCCTAAAAAGCAGTCCCTTTGTTAAGTCAACCTACTTCGAGCAGCCCGTGAATTGCCCCGTGACTTGCTTTGAAATCAACCTAATATGACTCAGAGATGAGTATTCAAATATTCCCTCCATAGTGTAAATTAAGGGCAAATTAATTTAAGTAACTCAAGTGATCAATTCCTCCCTAGTGCGGAGATTCATTGTGTTTAGCTACTAGCAAGGGAGGTTTCCTTTTCACCCCAGTGTTTATACTGACTCCGGACCTCTCTTCCAGGAGCCATCCTATCCTGTCCAGTCTGCAACTCTATGCCCGGCCCCGTTCATGACTGCCATCCCAAATTTCACAACCATTTCTGGTCGCAGCCTGGAATTCACCCCTTCCAATGTATTAGTGTCTATGAACTGATGCAATTTAGCATAACAAAGTCATTTGTTTCAATGGGGATTGTAGTATCTGTGGCCCCTCATATTTATATACACTACGGGTCTGTAAATGACTGCATTATCGATCTATCATATGTGATTTATGTGTCTGTAAATTGTTACATTTTTGGTCTCACATATTTGCCCCATTCTCTGTAAATAAACCCCTTTTGGTTGTAAAAGGTTCTAATTCCAATGGTGACCTTCATTTTTTATGTAATTCAGGGAAGATTCTAAGGTGAGTTTCCAGTAGTTTTCATTTTTGTTCATAATCTTGGACCCCCTTGGTACGAAGGCAGTCTATAATAATAAATTATTCAAATTTCCATCCACACCGAGGACCCAGTCTATGACAATACATATATATATATATATATATATATATATATATATATATATATATATATATATATATATATATATATATATATATATATATATATATATATATATATATATATATATATATATTTATATATATATATATATATATATATATATATATATATATATATATATATATATATATATATATATATATATATATATATATATATATATATATATATATATATATATATATATATATATATATATATATATATATATATATATATATATATATATATATATATATATATATATATATATATATATATATATATATATATATATATATATATATATAATTAGTTCCAATACTATCCCTATAAATGATTGAGAGAAAGGGAGAATTAGGGGAAAGAAGAGGGGATTAAAGAGAAAGAGTTGGACAGGTCCATCTGTTCTTAAACATATTACTTAAAAACTACTTAATCTAAATTTTCATTGATCATACCTCAGTTACTTAGTGACTATTTTTGTATTTATGCACATTAGATGATTTAATTTCTGAAAAATTTCATTGCCTTTTGTATATAAATTCACTTCTGCTCTCTTGAAGCTATTATTTTCAATCTAAAATATGTAGGCACTCTCTTGTAAATGATCATTTTGTACTTAAAAGCCTTCTATTTGTACCCTAAAGCTATATATTCAAGATTCCAGCCTCTCGTATCTGATACAAACAGTATCAGTTCCCATTATAAGTACTATAAACCTTTTCCCTCCTTAAAAAAAAAAAAAAAAAAGACGAGAATAGGCAATAAAAAAGGAAGACTGGACCTGGGGAAGATATCTTCGTGTTCTCCAGGACTTCATTTATCATCTTTAAGAACCTGAGGAGGAAAAATGGTAAGGATGATGAAGGGAGTAATCAATGAATGGGAAAAAAATGCGAGCTACTTGAAGCCTAGAAAGCGCTCGTGCCTTCCCTGATTGGACTGTGAGTTCTTTAATTGTCTGTCTTTCTGTCTGTCTGTTTATCTGCCTATAACAGGCATACATCTGCATACAGATTCTATCTGTTTTATCTACCTATATCAGATATAGGAAATTTGGTATCTGCATAAATCAGAAGCACACAAACATAGTCTAGATGTCTATCTGAATAAGACGCTCAATCTAATATATATATATATATATATATATATATATATATATATATATATATATATATATATATATATATATATATATATATATATATATATATATATATATATATATATATATATATATATATATATATATATATATATATACATATATATATATATATATATATATATATATATGATATATACACATATATATATAAATATATATACACACACACACACACACACACACACACACACATATATATATATATATATATATATATATATATATATATATATATATATATATATCAATACATATATATAAGGAACAGCACGCGTGTTTGAGAATATCACTAAGTCCACGTCGGAAGGTGAGTGAAAACCGGGACTTTGAATGAGTACTTTTCGTAGTTTATTCTACATTTTCAAGTTCACATTGAATACAAAAGAAGTTGACAGAGGTTTATATACAAAAACGGAAGGCGGGGGTTGGGGTTACAGTTTGTTAACCTGGGCAGTATGTTCTTTAAACAAAAAATACAGGGACAATGTATCAACAGATAATCCAGGGTGGAGATTAACATTCCTGGTGGAAGTATCTTCGATGAAGACAGTCTCTAGCAGATTTCTTTTTCGATGGTCGTTGACCTTGTAGATGACAGGCCATAGGATGAACTGGGATAAGTCAACGGTCATCTAAAAGGTCAACGACCATCGAAAAAGAAATCTGCTAGAGACCGTCTTCATCGAAAAAAATACTTCCACCAGGAATATTAATCTCCACCCTGATTATCCCTGATCCTTTGTCCCTGTCTTTTTTGTTTAAAGAACATGCTGCCCAGATTTAACAAACTGTAACCTCACCCCCGCCTTCTGTTTTTGTATATAATCCTCTGTCAACTTCTTTTGTATTCAATGTGAACTTGAAATGTAGAATAAACCACGAAAGTACTTGTTCAAAGTCCCGGTTTTCACTCACCTTCCAAAATACAGACAAAAATAAACTTAGTGATATATATATATATATAACTATATATATATATATATATATATATATATATATATATATATATATATATATATATATATATATATATATATATATATATATGTGTATATGTATATATATATATATATATATATATATATATATATATATATATATATATATATATATATTTATCATGTTTATGGAGCTTTAGAACAGTGGGGCATTGGGAGAAGCTGGAACTAGCCACTCTTTGGATTTGATTAAAAAATGTAAGCTATTCAGATTCAGAATACACTGAAATTAAGATGCAAGGGACCCATTAAATGATATACCTATTTTGTTTTTTGTTTTATTTGAGTTTAATCATGTGAAAATATTATCATTAATAACTAAGTTGATTCAGCAACGTAAGATAACATGGCCAAGTAATAATAGGAAAGGAATTTGACGGTACCTAAAGTTGATGCTGATTTATTTAAGGAAATGAATTTCCACCTGATTTAATTATATTCGATGAGATCGATTTTCCATGATCAACTGAAATGCGAACAGGCAGGCATCAGAGAGAGAGAGAGAGAGAGAGAGAGAGAGAGAGAGAGAGAGAGAGAGAGAATAACATTATTGGAAAACTTGCCTCAGTATTGGTATACTGTAGCAGGATACTCAGTCATCCTTTATTTGCTAATAAGGAATATTTTTGCCTCTGGGTCACCTCTAGTTGAGGAATTTTAGGAAAAGCGACCTAACTAATTTGCAGGAAGTTCAGACTAGGCACAGTCGTATATTGATCCATACTGATTAAAATATTAAAAGTCCTTATATATTGAAGCAGCGCTCTAGGCCCTATATTGGAAAATGACGGCCAATTTTTGTACTTTCGTCTTTATCTTCTAAACCGTTAGAGTTACAGAAAATATGCAAGAATTACGAAATATTCCTCATAAAAGAATAGACATTTTGTATACGATAAGTTTTTTGTAGGACGAAAAATAAAAAAAAGTTACGGCGAAAACTTTATTTTTCCCATATATCGCAAAATAGTAAGCATTACCAGGTTATAGAGGAAAGATTAATAACCTTTTAGAAACTAATATACATATATGTGTGAAATTATCAACTTCATGAAATATTTGCAGTCATTATTTCAGTGTTCATAGAAAATTCTGATAGCATATAAAAATAATAATAGACAATACCCAATTTAAATGAAATCAAACTTTTCAACTCAATTTAGTTTATGAAATACCAAGTTTAAAAGAATTTCTGATTTACCAGAAACACTTATCTGCCAAATCACATCACAATATACAGTGAATATTAATTAATGCATATCTTTAAGAGGTTAGAGAATATTTTGATAATACTGAAAAAATAATAATGATAAGGCTCATCTGCAAAAGTAAAATAAGACATTCTGATTCTGTTCTTTTTATGCAATACCGAAATGACACATTTTTCTGATTTTCCAGAAATATAGTACATTACTCTTATATCACATCACAGTTGGCAACAAATAGTTTCTAATAATAAGTTATCCTATGAATATCAAAAGTGCTCTACACATTTTCAAGCTGTTATTTCACAATTTTCCAGCTCAGCACTCTGGTTCTAAAATAATTTCCGTTGAGTTTTCACAATTAGTTCCTGTGCACTCTCCACACATCGCTGAGCAGTGCACACCGAATTGTGCACATTTGCACCTATTGTTGCATGCAACCTTACAATTGCACAACACCAGGTTCAGGAGTTTCAAAAGAGCCGCTTCTTTGGTAGTGGGGACAGGTTTCAGTGATTTTTCTATCATTGACCAACCCCATTTTGTTGGATCCAGGCAGTTTTCAAGCCATTCCTGTACTTGCAAATACACAGGAGTGTTGTTCTCAGCTGCGCTGGTTAGAGGTAAAGAGACAGTTGAAAAGATGTACTCAATTTCTTCTCTGCAATAATTCTATTATACATGAAATATCTGAACTTATTTAACGACTTTGATTTAGACCTATACCATTTAAGAATAAACTTATCTCCGGCATCTTTTACAGCATCCCTGATGGCATCCTTCTGATTGGATATTTTCATTTGTTCTCGCAAAACCTGATTATTTTGCAGAAGCCTAAGTGCTCTGATTTTACATTTTTTTTGTACAGTGCAGAAGTCGTTTCAGACCCAGTCATGGCATAAACAAAAAACAAAATGTCACAGCTTTCACCCGTATGTGTTTTCTCTGTCTGAATGTTGTACAGTTTGTGAATGCTACCTGATTTTCCTGGTTTAAGATACCAAATGTCAAGATCTTTATTAGCCAAAGCAATTAAAAGCACCAACAAATCAGCATCCTGCCCAACAACAACAGCTGGATATATTTTTTTAGCGTGATGAAGAGCAACTTTGATAATAACAATGTCTGCATCACTTTCAGCTTGTAGAACTGAATAGCCTTTGTTTTTCATTTTAAGCATAACAGCATCAATTAGAACGCATTTATTTCTTCGGTTTGCTAGAAAATCTTAGTGTAGAATAGTAACCGGTGAAATTTCATCAAGTATTATGCTTCTTGAAGTTCTCTTTGCTACTCGTCGCTCTTGCTCAACTGTTTTAGTAATGTTTCTCTGGATACCCATCAAAAACTACACAGCAGCGTTTTCCGTAATGGCTCTCAACATAGCTTACATACAAATCCAGTATCTAACCAAATGTTGCTGGTTTTGGCCAAGGAACAGAGTGAAGAAGATTTCCACTATCTAGAAGATAATATGGGTTAGAAGGTAACAATGGCCTCTTTCTGGGAGCAAACGGTATTTAAAAAGGAAGACCTTGTTCCTTTCCTTAACTGTGAGGAATCAAATAATGATAGAGGTACACTTGCTAGCTCATACTCGAAGTACTCTTTTATTTCCGTTTTGCTAACATCCAGGCATAACATTCTGTGGAAGAGTTCTTGTTGGAAGCTCAATATCGCACTTTTATCATGCATCTTTATTGTGCTTGATGTTAGTTTAGACAAAGGAACAACTTTCCTCTGTCGCTGTAGGTGAACATCAGAAAAGTTACTTCCTGAGATTGAACTTATGACTTCTTTTCATATTTCCAGTGCTCTATCACATTTTATTGTTTGTTCTGCCACCAGCCCATTTGATATGCTAATTAATCGTTCTGGTAACTGACGAAATGGACTATGTTCTTTTAGCCAGTTGATGAACTTACTAAGATTATCATTATCTCTTGATATTCGAGATTTTCCAGATTCTGTGTTCAGCAGAACATTTTTTACATTGACCCCAGTAAACAATGATAAAGCCTCAGAAATCTCAAAACCAACTGCAAAGCTGAATGACATTCCTCCCACTGCAGAAAGTTGAATCTGGATTTGACCACGCATCAAAATTTGCTCAATACACATATTAGTTGAAAATCATGACCAGAGTCTGTCACTACTCCTAATAGCAAAGTAAACATCTCTTGTAAATCTTTGAACATCAAGACCTGACAAATGTAAATAAAGATGAGCACATTTAGCATATTGTAAATGTTCGGCACTGAAAATGGGGCATCATCTTTTTTGACTACTGAAATGTGCAATTTCCAATTACCAGTTCGTTCTGCTCTAATAAAATGCAAGATAAGCAAAATTTGTTGAAAATATTGAAGTAATAATTTTGGGGTCCTACCAGACGTTTCAAGATCCTGTTTGAACTTTTCAAACAAGTCAGTGTAATTATGCAGAGCAAAGCACTCAACATCATCGCATTTAGCTTCATTATCTAAGTAGGCTTTGCAAAGTTCTCTTAGAGTATCTTGCCCTACTTCAAATACTGAAGTTAACTCAGCATGAAAAAGATAGAACAATACAGTAGCTATTAAAATATGAGCCCGCATTGTACTTGCATATGCATGTCCTTTCATCATGTGCCCTACAATAGCTTTTCCATAAATAGTTTTCCACAGTTCCTCAATACCACTTCCACTCATTATGTTTCCCACTGCTTCCATAAAGGACATCTATAAATGAAACTCACCTAATCGACAACTACTGATGACACAATTCTATCACTCGGCCCTGATGTAACAATATATACTGATTTAAAAAACAGAGGTTGATCATTTTTAACTATGCATGTCTGATTACGATTTTTGCATTGATTTTCAGCAAATGTCAAAGCTGAATAAGGGGTTGTCATATTACCTGGTGGAAGGTTTGATACACACGACTTGCATCCCATGTTCCATTTTTCACCGCTGATTTCATAAAACCATTCCGAATTGGGATTTTATTTTCAGTCTCACTAAATCTTATCGTCCATAAGGCATCAGTATTAAAACCTTTATGAGTAACTTCTTCATCTTCATATGTTATATCCCTCATGATGATGTTCTTCAAACCTGAAATGTGTGGTTTTTTGTAAGTTTTTATGGATTTTTGATTTGAAATGGTGTCACATTTTGTACCAACTGTTTGTTCTACAGGAGGGCATTTCGAGACAGATACAGGAGTTACACACCTTATTCCTCCAAGTGCATGAAATGTACCTACGCCATCTAGGGTTTTTATATTAACATCTGCATTATCGAAAACAAACTGTGTGAAGGCACCAGGTTCAATGGTTGATTGTGGACTACTAACAACACAGTTTAGATAAGTTGTGGCTTCTTTATAAGAACATGCACCCATTACATGCAACATATCTATTAGATGTCTTGACCCATAGCAGCGATGTAGGGAAAGACCTAATTGGAGTGGCGATATGAATGAACGAGGTCTGGTTTCTGCAATTATTGACTGGTTGATGAATGTTCTTTTTCGATTAGTGGTGTCTGAACTATGGTCAGTTGTAGAAGTAATAATAATACTTATAAAAACTTCAAGTGATGCTGGAACGAGATTTCTGCCTCCATCTTCATTGTTTTGGAACATCTTGCAGCCATATGCCATTCTACAAATATCTTTTCTGACAATTTTTGGCCCAGTTTCAATAATGAGCAGTCGCTCACTAGTTTCATCGGATTTCTTGTCTGCATACCATTGCTCAGTTAGAATTTTTTGTCCTATTTGAGTAAAGGTACAAATGTTATGCTGGGAATGTACGGAAGATGCGTGCAATATATGCTGTCCTTGTACTGCACGAGAAGTAGCCAGTGGTCACAATGAAGGTCCTCTTGATTCGCCCCAAAAACTTCAGCCGTAATTTTCCTTAACTCACTCAAACTATATTGGCGTTCATCATCTTTCAATATATTCTAAAGGTTTGTTTAATGCAGAAAACGCTACTAATTCCTCTGGACGGCCTGCTGTTTCTCTTTTTGGAGTATGCTTATATGAGGTACAGCAGCTACCAAATCGATAGTATTTGCAATACGTGAGTAAACTTCCTCTCCCCACTGATCACTGCGTTGTTCACCCATTGAAATAATTTTATCATGAAACTCTAGTTTTGCTACATTATATACAGTGAGTCATCTATTTTTTGGATATTTTGCGTCAGGTGAACTTGCTCGCTCTCCACAGAATATGCAGTCATTTCGAAAATCAAAACTCTTAGTTCCAGCTCGAAGCACAGAACAGGTTTGGGAAGAAGAAGGCTGTAATAGTCTTTTATTCACTGCAGCTCTACTGTCTTTTTTTTTTTAGTGTAGTTTTTACGGCATAGTTTGTGGACTGGTACACTTTTGAGTTTTTCAAATGACTTGTAGTACGTGGTGGCCCGAGGTAGATGGTTAATAACACAGCTGGCTAACCGTTGGCTGTAATGGTTATATTTTGGTACATCTTGCTGCTACCCAAAATTGGAGGGCTTCTTCCATCACAACAACCCACAATGCACCCCGAACAAGCAGCGCTTCAACATGCGCAATCTCCTACGCAAGGTTAATACACAACAGTTCCTTCCCCCAAGATAGGACATAAAACTAAACAATAATTATCAAGAAAAACTCATCATGAACAAAAAATAAAAAAAAAATCTTCACAAATTCAATCTATCAGGGGCGTTAACAACTCTGCTTGATCTCCTTAAAACTGGAGTATGGGGTACACATGATTCATCCCCCTCATTCTTTTGAACAGTACATGGTACATCATTATCAGAAGATTCTACACAACCTTCTGAGGCTGCAGGTAGATTATCGTTACAAGATTCATCTACACTACTAGAAGAAACAACACGTGAGAAAGAATCTTTAGTTGGATTAACATGGTGTCTCTTCCAGAACATATTTCCAAAATTATGAACTTACACAAGATAATTTCTTACTCCTAAAACTTCTGAAAATTTTCCTGCAACTCAGGGCTCTCCTTTCCCAAAATGTTTTTGCGAACACTGCATCTCCAACATTATATTTAGGAGTTTCCTGAGAGAACAATTTCTTTAACAAAACTTCAAAATCTCTATTTCTCTTAGAATGTACCTTAACTGATTCAGTAGTTATTTTAAAGGAACGACCAAACAATAGTTCAGCAGGTGACTTTCCAGTACTAGAATGTGAACTTTTTCTATAACTGGACAAGAATCTACAAAGCCTAGTGTTTAAAGATTCACTCTAAAACCTTTTCAAGCCTTCTTTAAAAGTCCTCACAGCTCGCTCAGCTAATCCATTTGATGAAGGATTAAATGGTGCAGGAGTTATAAGACATACACCATTTTTCTTATAAAAAGCCTTAATCTCTTCAGAAACAAAATTTGGTGAGTTATCAGATACAATTTCGTCTGGAAAACCAAAATTAGAAAAGGTTTTCCTAAACAACTCAATGGTAACATTTGATTTGGTTGAGGAAGTAACATGGACATCCATAAACTTAGAAAATGCATCTATAACCTATTATCCACAAGTCCAGCATAATCTATGTGTAATCTAGACCACGCTTTACCAGGTGACGGCCAAGAAAGAACAGGAGCTTGATTTGGTTGGTAATTAGTATAACAAATATGACAACTCTTTGTAACCTCTGCAATATCTTGGTCAATCTTAGGCCACCAAACACAATTCCTAGCTTCTGCTTTCATGACATTTATACCATTATGACCACTATGTAAGTGATCCAGCACTTTACACCTCAATAGAGTGGGTATAACAATTCTGTTTCTATACATACTCAGACAATATAAACTTGAGATCCCCTTTAGACCAACTCAGACAATCTTAATAGACCAACCAATCTTAATACACCGAATGATTTGATTTAAAACTTCATCCCTTCTAGTACATTTCTGTATAACCTCAAAAGAAATACCATCACAATTACTGCTTCTACCAGCTTAATATACTCAACAGGGGTATGAAACTCAGTATCATCTTTAACAGGCAACCTACTAAGTGTATCTGCCGCAACATTCTCTCTGCCTGCCTTATAGACAAGGTCAAAATCATACTGAGACAACAGTAGAGCCCAACGCTGAATACGTACATTGGCTTGGTGTGGAATTTGACCTCCTTTATCAAATAAGCCAAGTAATGGTGTGTGGTCAGTCCTAGCTTCAAACTTCCTACCAAGTAAGAAATATCTAAATCTATTTAAAACAAAAACTAATGCAAGGCCTTCTCGATCTATCTGAGCATAGTTCCGTTCAGCTGATGCAAATTTTTTTACTCGCAAATTATACAGAAACCTCTTTCCCATCAATTTTCTGTTACAAAACACCACCAACTCCAGTGGGTGAAGCATCAACTTCTACAATCAATGAACTTTTTCCATCATAACGACATAACAATAGACTTTCAGCCAAATCTTTTTTCAGTTTCAAAAGCAGTTTGTTCAGTTTTACTCCAATGGAACTTTGCATTCTTTTTTAACAGGTCATGCAAGGGAGCACACTTGCTATTGAAATTCTGGATAAACTTACAGTAATACGTAACCATACCAAGAAATGACTGAACGTCTGCAACAGAAGTGGGAGATGGAGCATCTAATATAGCTTGAACCATTTTAGCAGGTCTGATACCTTCACCAGAAATATGATTGCCCAAATATTCTAATGAAGATACCTTGACCGCAGACTTTTTCTTATTAATCTGAATATTATGCTCTTTGCAAAATATCTAAGACTACTAAATCTAAGGTCATGCTCCTCTTCAGTTTCCCCACTGATAATTATATCATCTAAATATGCACCAACACCATCAACATCTGATAACAAACCAGCAATAAACCTTTGAAAAATAGCAGGGGAAGAAGAAAAGGACAAACGGTAACCTTTTAAACTTAAACAAACCCTTATGGGTATTAATTACCAAGTACTTCTGGCTCTCTTTATCCACTGGTATTTGTAAGTAGACATCTTTTAAATCAATAGTGGAACATATTTTCCCTTTTCCAATCTCTGTTAATAATTCATCAAACTTTGGTAATGGATACTGATTACAATCTAGACACTGATTCAACTCCTTGAAATCACCACAAATACGAACAGAGTTATCCGATTTCGTAACAGTAACAATAGGAGCTGCCCAGTCACTTGAACTGACAGATTGAATTATATCATCATTAACCCAAGTCAGCAAAGCCTCTTCAACCACAGACTTATAATGAAAAGGAACAATTCTGTGCTTTCTAAGCGTATGTACTTAATCACCTTTCACATGAATTTTGGCAATCAAACCTACAATTGGTTTTTTAGGGTCCACCTCGTAGTTATCAAACAAATCCTGAACATTTCTGTCAATCTTGTTTACTTTAGGTGAATTAACTATGCCCATCAAGTAAATATAAAATTTACCCATCAAATCTTCACCACAGAGATTTGAGTTCTTATTTTTAACAACAAAATATAAAAAATCTGACTAATATTATGATCACTATAAGCAACATCTACAGAAACCTTACATAACACATTTATATTAACATTATCATATGCCTTTAAATGTTTCTTACAATCTTCAACAGGTAAACCTAAGGTGTAAGCCCAATCTTCACTTATAGTGCTAACTGCAGTACCAGAATCAACCTCAAAGGGAACAATTTGGTCCCCAATTGTCACCTTAATTTCATCTCTTACAGGATGAACAGTGGTAACTGGTAAAAGTTTATCTTCACTGATACTCAAAACAGTTACATCATCAATTGTTTTAACACTTTTCCTCTTTTTATGTACTACAGATTTATGACCCTTTTTCTGTACATCACTTTTACAAACTTGTTTTAAATGCCCCTTTTCCTGACAGTGATGGCATACCCTATCTTTAAAACGGCATTTCACACTATCATGAGGGTATCCACAATGTTGACAAGAAACAGATTTCTTAAAAAATGACTTCACGTGTTGTACATGGAGTAACTTTTCAGAAACAAAAGCTTTCTCTAAATTGAAAACCCTTTAAAAAAATCTGAGTATAGGTCATGAACTTTAAATCTACGTTTTAGTAACCAAACTGGCAAAATAAACTTCATGTCCTAAAGCCATAAACATCTTTTGCCAAAGACTTAAGGTCAGCATACAAATCTTTCAAAGACTCTCCTCTTTTTTTCCTTCTTTGCTGGAAAGCAAGTAAACTTCTGTGGGCCTTAAGCAAAACTAACAACTGTTCATATGTTTTAGTATGTGGCAAATCTGGTGCACATATATTACCTAGAACTGCAAACACTTCAGTACCAACAAACACCCAAAGGACATTTTTCTTTTGACACTGTCACTTATAGACATATAAGCAAAATTTGCTTCCAGTAAACTCAACCACAATTCAAAAGAAATTTTGGAGTGGTTAAATGCATCAATTTTAATCTGTGGAGTAGCCATATCCACTACACTTCAGCACCAGACTTATTATTACAAAGGTAAATAATTTTGCAAAGACTTGTTCCTGAATTATTTCATCACCTCCCAAAATCTGTAAGCAACAAGGCCTAATTACTGTAGAAAACCGTCTCCACGCTTGCCCATGACAAATCCAAAGATTAAAGTCCTGAGTCCTTCTTGATTATATCAAAAACATCAACCACTGACAATTCATCTTCATCCTTCATCAATCTTCCATCAAAATTGACAAATCAAGCATTCAGCAACTTTGAATCATCTATTTCAAAACCCATTGTACATCTGTGCTTCAAATTAATCTCCTACGAAAATACAAGTTCAATTATGATATTATAAGACCTCTTCTCCTTCAATCTTCCTTTACAAATCGATATAATATCGAGTTGTTAAAATAATATGATAATAATAATAAAAATAATAATAATAATAATAATAATAATAATAATAATAATAATAATAATAATAATAATAATAATAATATGAAATGTTCTTTTTATTATTCTTTCTTTCTGTTTATGTCTGTTATTCGTTTAAGAAGATTACTTCTTTATAGATGTTGATCTTTCTGGCTTTGTTATGTAGTAGCGTAGTTTTCCCAGGAGGATTTAAGAAGATGCTATTTCGTTTTCTTTACTTCATCTTCACAATAATAAAAGTTACAGTAGTTTTACAACAATGAAATGCAGTTCAAGATTACAGGAGTTTCAAAAGTGAGCCTTTCTTCTTCTGCTTCCTTGCTCTCTTCTATGCTGTTCTCTGCTACCTTCTCTCTTTCTATCTGCTCTCCTGTTCCTTCTCTGTTTCTTATCTGCTCTCTCTCAGAACTGGACTTGATACAAATTTTTGGAAGTCCATGTCCAGCCCCTTTGTAGAAGGGGATCTTGTTTCTGCCCCACCTCTGTAGATGCTTAGTTGGTTAGGCTAATCAAAAGACAGCCCATTTTGGGTAGATAATAATAATAAATGAAATGTTCTTTTATTATTCTTTCCTTCCAATGGCTGTTTATCCCACTAAGAAGGTCACCATGCATTTTATAGATGTTTTGATTTTCAACTTGATTATGTACAGTCATAGTTTTTCCCAGGAGGCAAAGTCAAACATGCCCAAGTTTTGTTTTTTTAATCACTTCATCTTTTGCAATAATAAAAGTTACAAACTTTTATGATTTCCAGGTCGACAGTTCAAGATTACAGGAGTTTCAAAACACAGCCTTGTTTTCTGGAATCTCTCTTCTATCTGTCTCTCTCCTTCTCTCTCCTCTCTGTTCATTTCTTCTTCTCTGTTTCTTATCTCTCTCTCTAGAATGTCTAACAGTGGATGGTCCATGTCCAGCCCTCTCTCTCTCTCTCTCTCTCTTGTCTCTCTCCCACCTTTCTCTCTCTGATCTCTTCTTTCATTATTTTGACTAACACTTAGACATCCAGAATTCTTAGTTATCACTATAAATAAGAAGAAAGAAGAAGAAGAAGAAGGTGAAGAAGAAGAAGAAGAAACTTAAGAAGAATGGCTGAAGAACCCCTTAAGGTCAAGTTTTTTGAATAAAAATTCTTGTGATTTTATGTGAATTGATTTTATATTGATTTTCATCAATTATTATAATTTGCTTTTCCTGTACATCAATATTTGGTCAATAATTGGCAACATGTTTTTGCTGTTCTAAAGCAGCGTATTTCTTACAAAAATTTTATGATTTAACTATTAAGTGTTCCCAGTTACTGAAACATGGGATGTAATATAGAAAACACAGAGGTGTTTTTGAATTCTTTTTCTCTCTTTTTTCCTCTCTGTTCTTTCTGGTAAATTTCTAGTACTCTTTCTGTCGACATGTTTCAGTGGACTCTCTCTCAGCTCTCTCTTTCATTATTTTGATTAACATAGAATATCAGGCGTTAGCCGTTGAGATAAATGGAAGAAGAAGTCTCAGAAGGCGAACGAAGAGAAGTCTCAACTCCACTATTGAATACAGCAGTGGTTCTCAACCTCCTGGGGGCAAGTTTTGTTGCGTCAGCAGTTTCCAGGGGCATTATGTGAATTGATTTTAAAATTTATTTTCTCAATTAATTATAATTTGCTTTTTTCTTAACAAGAGTGAATAACTGGCCAATGTTCAGATTTATTAAAAATATGCATCCGTATTTCTTACAGTAACTTTATTTCTATAGTTACTGAAACATGGGATGTAAATCCATAGATTTACCTCATTATTTTTGAGGAGTATTTCTTCTCTTTTCTTTTTCTTGAAACTCCTTCTCTTTCTCTTTTTATTTTCTCTTTCTGGGAGACATTTTTCATAGATCAATGGGGCGTGGACGGAAGGCCGTTGAGATGGGCGTGGTAATAAAAAAGGTTGAGAACCACTGGAATACAGCCATGATCGTCGCCTCCCCTTCTTTGACGTCCTCGTCAAGCAACGGGAGGAATGTTTCATCACGAAGATGTACATGAAGCCTACAAACCTGGGCATGTGTCTAAATGGAGAGAGTGAGTGCCCCGAGAGATATAAGCAATCTGCCATCAGCACCTTTGTCAGAAGAGCTCTCTCGCTGCTCCTCCTGGACTGACACCCACGGAGAGCTGGGAGGTGCTGCCCAGACCGTCATTGATAATGGACACACGAATCGGAGGTAGACAAATGCATTAGAGGAGCCGTGAGCAGACGGTGCCATCAGGAACCTTCCCCCAATACCTATGATAACATCAAACTTTTCTACCAAGGAAAATTCCATAAAGGATATAAAGAAGACGAACGCCCTCAGGACCGTCATTGAAGGTAACATCAGCCTGTCCGATCCTGAGAAGAAGATTAAATCCGTCATATTCTACAGGAAAAAGGAAATCAGCAGCCTTGTGATGAGAAATAATATTCCCCCCACAAGCAGGATCCCTTGAAGAAAACCAACGCAGTCTACCGATACAAATGGGGCATTTGTATCGGTAGACTGCCTCAGCTCTTACATCGGTATGACTGACTACCATGCTTCTCCAACAGGATCTCCTGTCATGTCCAGGAGGGTGCTATATTTAATCATTCCAGGACTGCCAATAACCTGAGAATAAAATGGAATGATATTATCCCTAACATAAAGATAATAGATCAGGCCACCGACCATCACTGCCTACTCCTCCTGGAAGCCCTACACATCGGGAGAGAGAAGCTGAGTCTCAATACCACACAGGCAGCAACCCTCCTAATAATATGCTCTCTAATGTGCACTCCAGTGCAAGCAACCAAGAGTGCACACAACCATCACTGCGCTAGAGGAGGTTTTGCCCGAGGAGAATCGCCTGAGGCAGCCAATGACAAAATTGACCAGATCTGAGACCCTTATATATACCACCACGAGCGCCCTGTGTCTCCAGACTTATCTCAACGGCCAGAAGATGACAATCCAGCTGGTCGAAACATGTCGACAGGAAGAGTACTAAAAATACAAGATAGACATTAGGAAAAAGAAAAAAAGAAGAAATACCTAAAAAAAAATAGCACCAAGAAAATCTATGGATTTACATACCAGGTTTCAGTAACCTATTGTAGTAGTTAAATAAAGAATTTCTCCTGTAAGAAATATGCTGCTTTATCCATCGAAATATGAACATTGGCCAATTATTGACCGATATTGATGTGCAGAAAAAGTGAATTATAAGAAGAACTGAGAAAACTCAGTATAAAAACAATTCGCATAATGCAACCATTTTATTCAACAACAATAGTAATAATAATAATAACAGAGAGGTTGGAAAGGGTGGAAAAGATCAGACAATGGATGAAGGCAGATACATATAGATCAGATATCCCCTCCATGAAAGAAACTAAGGGAGAAAATAAGTGAAGATAAAGAAATAATGAGACTAATGCACACCACTTGTATCACAGAAATAAATGACTTGGCATATGCAGGAGCAAGAATAGTAGTAGAACTCATGGGGAAACAAACACCAACACCACCATCAAAACCAACCCAACAGAAGCCAAATCAGCAACCTCCTTGGAGAAGGCGACTGGAAAAACAAATCATGGTGATGAGATCTGACTTGAGTAAACTGAAAGAGATGGCAGAAAAGAGGCTAAGCAGCAAGAAAACAAGAGAGGAACTGAATGAGAAATGCAAACTACAGGAGAAGGGACTAAACAACACGATATAAGATACAAAACAGAGGCCTAAAGCCAAGCACATAAGATCCAATGGTACATGAACAGGAATAAAGGATACCAACAGAGCAAACTCTTCGGAACCAACTAGAAAAGACTATACAGCCATCTAAGAGGTGAAGACAACCACCAGGGAATTCCTGAAGCCGAACCAAGTAAGAGACTCTGGGAGCAATCCGGTATCACACAACAAGCATGAAACATTGCTCCAGGAAGTCAAGGCGGAAGAAATGGGGAGAATAAAACAAAGATTCGCTGAAATAACTACAGGCACAGTCAGACACCAACTACAGAAAATGCCCAACTGGAAAGCCCCAGGTCTTGATGAAGTCCACGGGTACAGACTTAAAAACTTCAAGGCCCTACACCCACGAATAGCAGAACAAATATAGCATTGTATCACAAATCACAATGCGCCCAAATGGATGGCCACAGGGAGAACATTCTTAGTACAGAAAGACAAGAACAAGGGAAATATAGCAAGTAACTACAGGCCTATCACCTGCCTACCAGTAATGTGGAAGTTACTAACAGGTATCATCAGTGAAAGGCTATACAACTACCTAGAGGATACAAACACCATCCCCACCAACAGAGAGGCTGCAGAAGGAAGTATAGGGGCACAAAAGACCAGCTCCTGATAGAAAAAATGATAATGAAGAATAGTAAATGAAGGAGAACCAACCTAAGTATGGCATGGGTTCATTACAAGAAAGCCTTCGACATGATGCCTCACACGTTGCTAATAGAATGCTTGAAAATATATGGGGCAGAGGAAAACGCCAACAGCTTCCTCAAAAAAACAATGTGCAACTGGAATACAGTACTTACAAGCTCTGGGATAAGACTAGTACAGGTTAACATTAGGAGAGGGGTCTTTCAAGGCAACTCACTGTCCCCACTATTCTTCATAGTAGCCATGATTCCCATGACAAAAGTACTGCAGAAGATGGATGCTGGGTACCAACTCAAGAAAGGAAGTAGCTATCCTAATCCAGATTGTAAGGATTGTATCCAGGGACATCAGGATAGAGTTTGGAATAGAAAAATGTTCCATGGTCAATATTCAAAAAGGCAAAGTGACAAGGACTGAAGGGATAAAACTACCAGACGGGAATAGCATCAAACGCATAGATGAGACAGGATACAAATACCTAGTAATAATAGAAAGAGAGGATATAAAACACGATCAGAGAAGAATATATGTAGAAACTTAAGGTGATTCTCAAGTCAAAACTCAATGCCGGAAACATGACAAAAGCCATAAACACATGGGCAGTACCAGTGATCAGATACAGCACAGGAGTAGTGGAGTGGACGAAGACTGAACTCTGCCGCATAGACCAGAAAACTAGGAAACACATGACAATACACAAAGCACTACATCCAATAGCAAATATAGACAGACTATACATATGAAGAAAGGCAGGAGGGAGAGGTCTTCTAAACATAGAGGACTGCATCAACATCAAGAGCAGAGCACTGGGGCAATATTTAAAAAAAACAACAAAGACGAGTGGCCAAGGAGTGCATGGGAAGAAGGACAGATGAAAGTAGATGGAGACCCAGAAATATACACGCAGGTGAATGAAAAACAGAACAGAGGAATGTCACAGCAAACCAATGTATGGACAGTACATGAGACATACTAAAGAATGGCCAGCAATGAAACATGGCAATGGCTACAGAGGTGAGAACTCAAGAAGGAAACAGAAGGAATGCTAACAGCAGCACAAAATCAGGCCCTAAAAACAAGATATGTCCAAAGAACAATAGATGGAACTAACATCACACCCACATGCAGGAAGTGTAATATAAAAGACGAGACCATAACCCACATAGCAAGCGAATGTCCAGCGCTTGCACAGAACCAGTACAAAAACAGGCATGATTCAGTAGCAAAAGCCCTCTACTGGAGCCTGTGCAAGAAACACCAGCTAGCTTGCAGTAATAAGTGGTAAGAACACCAACCTGAGGGAGGGATAGAAAACGATCAAGCAAAGATCCTCTGGGACTATGGTACCAGAACAGATAGGGTGATACGTGCCAACAGACCAAACTTGACGCTGATTGACAGAATCAAGAAGAAAATATCACTCACTGATGTCGCAGTTCCATGGGACACCAGAGCAGATGGGAAAGAGAAAAAATTGATAAGTATCAAGACCTGAAAATAGAAACAAGTAGGAAATGGGATATGACAGTGGAAATTGTACTCATAATCATAAGAACACTAGGCACGATCCCAAGATCCTTGAAAAGGAACCTGGAAAAACTAGAAGCTGAAGTAGCTCCAGGACTCATGCAGAAGAGTGTGTTATTAGAAACAGTGCACATAGTGGGAAAAGCGTTGGACTCTTATGGAGGCAGAATGACTATGATAATAATTATTATTAAATTTGCTAATTTTCTGTGTCGAAATTTCGCCTTTTACAGCATAATACATTTTTCATAAATATCAAACTGCTTTCAAGTACGTAAATATGTTATAACTGAATATCTGAGTTCTTTAATTCAACAAATCTCTATTTTCAATATTACCTGAAAAATTATTCCTATCAATCTTTTCTATTTTTTGAAAATGAACAACTTTTACTCTTAAAAAATTTCCGTATCTTCAACGGTTTACAAGTTATTGCAGAAAAACAGAATTTCGTCCGCCATTTTCCAAGATGGCCGCCGTAGCACAGTCTGTATCAATGAGGACTTTCAGTATGTTCAACGGAGAGACCTAAAGAAACCACAGACCAATTTTCATGTTCCTGCAAATTTGTTAAGTCGAATGATGTTTTTTTGCCTAAAATTCCTCGACGCTACATACTCTCTTAAATTTTGGGCTGGGGTACAGTCCTCCTAAAAAGGGCTTGAAGTCCCCTATTGTTGGCCACTTAAGTATAACTTTCTTTCCGAGCTTCTTATCCTAATAATAAAAATACTACTACTACTAATAATAATAATATAATGAGTCACTTGAATGGTGGAAAGACCCTCACTGACATAAGCATTAGATACATCCAAACTTGCATCAATTTGGGGTTTTTAACCAATAATAATAATAATAATAATAATAATAATAATAATAATAATAATAATAATAATAATAATAATAATAATAATAATAATAATAATAATAATATCCTTATGCTTTTGGATCTACTTTCTCAAAATTAAATCGTAATGGTAGGATGTTAATCCTTGTCTGTAGAACCAGCCAATGAATTGCTGGTCCACCTCTGAAGACAAATGACATTTAGGTGATTCTAACTGATCTTCCAGGAATTAAGACAAATGGTGGGACAGATCATGTGATTTTGGAATCTTACCTTAGATAGATCTTATACAAGTCTGTCTAACTAACCAATCAGATCTCAGTCTTATCTCTTATTTTTGTCTTTTCTAATAACCGCTCTCTCCTTTCTGTACATGCTATTACCTTCTGTTACTTCTTTCAAATGACACCATATTCTTTGGAAGCTTGAATTTCAAGTCAAATGGTCCTGTGGGCTTGTTACATACGAACAGGATTCATCTTCTGACTAATAATAATAATAATAATAATAATAATAATAATAATAATAATAATAATAATAATAATAATAATAATAATAATAATAATAATTCAAAATTATTCGAGAGGACTGACAAATGTATTTGGTTAATAAGCTGAAACCGGCCATAGACAACAATGGTAAAATTTTGCAAATATTGTACCTGCTTT
The DNA here is from genome assembly GCF_040412425.1 of Macrobrachium rosenbergii. NCBI lineage: Eukaryota > Metazoa > Arthropoda > Malacostraca > Decapoda > Palaemonidae > Macrobrachium > Macrobrachium rosenbergii. The sequence continues at coordinate 10,236,748 of NC_089771.1, forward strand.
ACTAATGCCTTTTGCATAACTTGGAGATAGGAATTTATTTAGTAAATCTATTGTTAGGTCTAAGACTTCAACTTTAAAAGAAATTTATAGAAAAAGGTCAATAAACTTTTATGGAAAAATATACAAAACATTAATACATTCATCACTGCTGTTTTTCTGATAATTTCCTAGGTCATGAAAAATGGGTGTTCTTTTGAGTAGTTTATTTTGGTAGTGAGAAATATTATTAATTATTAAAGAATATATTTGTAGAATAACAGTATTGGGTAGATCCCTAAACGTATTATTGTCAATTCTTTTGCTGGGTAAATACTTGTATCAAACGCTTTTCTTTTAAATTTTTTGAAGGAAAATAACCAATTTTCTTTCGTCAGATCTTGAAATATTTATGCTATCTTAAAAAAATGGTTTTATTATAAAATGACTCAGTTTGACGTTCCTTAATGAAGATTTCTATTACGTGCAAGCGGACTGCTTCTGATGCAAAAGATTAATTTTGAAGTTATCATTAAAATGACTAAGGCATTTTCTGAATGGGGAAATGCTAGATCTTGTATCTTCTTTCACAGAGGTGATTCCTAATATCTTCAGGAACCGTATGGTGTATATTTATTAAGTTGTACATAATACTTAAGATGCAAAATTTGCCATAACACGGACGATATAATTTTTATGTACTGCATAATACACATGGCTGACTTTATTTGTTGGAGAATGAAGGACTGCCCGTGGGCTGGACGACGACTAATACAAATTTCAGTTAATTGTCTATATATACAATATATATATATATATATATATATATATATATATATATATATATATATATATATATATATATATATATATATATATATATATATATATATATATATATATATATATATATATATATATATATATATATATATATATATATACAAGTATAACTTGCAACTTATTACCTTTCTCTTACCTGAGATACCTCTGCATCCAGCTGGGGGCTACACTCATAAAAAGATCAATGAAATCACTTAAAAAAATAGCTTAATTGAGGCATAAGGGAAAAATCAACGTTTCACCTAATTAATTATAATTACATGAATCAGAAGCGGAATACAAGGGAGCTTTAACCACTAGCTCCGTGGCACCGTGATTTACATTAGTTAACAAAGCAAAGGTGCCACAAACAATCCAGATGATACTCTGAGAAAACCTCTAAGGTTAAATTAAAAGTAATCAGGATATTGCAGCGTATGTACATAAAGTAAATTAATCTTCAGATTTCAGATCTTGATGATTCTTCTCAACGTTGGTGGATGAGGGGAAGAGGCACTGAGGGAGCAGGCAAGTATACAGAAACATGATCACCTATTCTGCAGTGCAGAACCGCACTATCTCTTCAATTGCTACAGCAAATAAAACGTTCAATTTGGGAATGTTGAAGGTTGAGAGGGCGAATCATTCAAAATCAAATGGAATGCAAACTGGAGAAACACTTATGTTTTACGTTACACAAGTAAAGATCAAACCACTTCGCTTAGGGTCTTAAGGAGGTTGCAAGGGAATGAATATTAGAGAGCAATTGAAATACAGTAAAAGAATATGTGCTGAACAACTTCCAAATCCAAACTTTACCTTAGTCCTCAGATGAGACTTCTTGAGGGTGAGCCAGTCTTGTCTTTGATAAAGGGGTCTTATGGTTGGATTGGATCCGCCGACAAGCAGTCTGTCTGTGTAACTAGCGTGTCACGAACTGGCTGGGACCTCTAGTGTGACATCCTTACGTGCCCCCAGTTCCCAGCTTTTCTCTAGCTGGCTGGCTTGGGTCAATTGTGGGAGAATCCCGTTACTCACCCGGTGATGCCCCAACGTCCATGTTTTCAGTTTGTGCCTGGAGAAGGAAGCTTCTGGCAGCCCAAAGGTTTTGGCAGTGAGGAATACAATGGAGGGGTCATTAAAGTTGGAGAGAGGTGGAGGGAACCAAGTGTTATGGGAGCCATAGCAAATCGCTAATGGGCTAGGAGTGTCCCCTCAACTCCTGTTTTCGACCTGTGTGGTCTGAGTTGAAATTTTATCACAAAATGCATTATATTATTTGTGGAGAGCTTATTACAAACATTAAAATTCAAGAATGTCCGTAGTAGCTCCCCCTACTTAAAGACATTTTACGCCTTTTTCAAGCGTTCAGCGATATATATATATACTGTATATATATATATATTGTAACTACTAATTAAATTTTTTCTCTGGTTTCTTAACGTAAATTAAATTTTCATCTTTACAAAAGTCACGAGAAACTGCTTGTTGGTTCTTTTTCGCTCCTTCCAAGGATTTTGGATTTATTGTTATATAGTTATATTTATCCGCTTGTTTCTTTTTTTTTTCAACGAGCAGAGTATCGTCTTCAGCAATTGCCTCTTTCGCCCGATGGTTTTTCGCTTTTTCTCGTCGCCCTTACTTGATGTGGGGAGTTTTCCATCAGGCAAAGATTTGATAGTTTCGTTCCGAAGGAGGTTCAGCATCCCATATTCCCACTGCACTCGTCGTCATTTGTTGGCTAACACTGCCTTCTGGGCCAAGGCCAGACTTTGACGCTCGCTATTTTCAATGTGAGGCCGCTGTTGGTGGAGAGGGTGCCCTGTGCCCTCTGTGCGAGCTTGTCTGGGGTTTGCTTTTGCCCACCCAAGAGCAAGGCCCCATCCCTTGCATTGACGAGTGCACCGCTTTTTATCCTCCGAATCGTCAGAGGCCTTCTGAGGCCGGAGAAGGGTGAGCATCCCTTTGCCTATATTTGTTCTCTTCTTCTGTGAGTGGACTACACCGTCGGAGTATTGCTTCAAAGACAAGCGGAAGCTCCTGTAGGAGCTTTTTATAGACACCCGGACTGAAGCAGTTTCAGTGTATTTTCAGCATATTTGCCGAACGTTTATTATTTGTAGGAATTAAGGTGTATCTCATTTGTTTTGTAAATATTAGTGTTAAGGAAAAGTCAGTTATTAGTGTTAAGTTTCTTTCACTGTGTCTCCGCCTATCGTGTACATGTGAGTGAGTGTTGATTTGTCTCTACTACTGTGACATTTTCTCTTACTCTTCGGTATAATAGTTAGGTAGGAGATTGAGGTATGTGTGAGGGTATTGTATATGCTTGCATGTTTTTTTTTCTAGTTCCCTCAAGCAGGTTTTCAGGGACACTTTAATTATTAAGTTTGTTTTATAAATAAATCATTTGTTAAATTTAGGCATTTGATCTTTTTTTTGTCACCCTCTTTGAGTGCGTATTACCTAAAGTCTGGTGTGTGGTAAATCTTTTGTCTGACTGGCAATTGATTTATTGAACAGAGGACCTGGTTTAAAAAAAAGAAAAATAATTTGTGGTTCTTGTTGAAGAGTTCTAACAAATTATGACCGTGACAGGATCCTCTGTTCAGCAACGTAGGCTTTGGGTAAGAAACTCTCGAGAGGTGTAGGAGCCATTGAAGTGATTTAAGTTGATAGAGCAGGTCCCCAGTTTTGAAACTTATCAAAATGCATTATTTTGAGGATGGGGAAGAGGCTTCTGTAGTCAGGTTTTTAGCTGATCCTAATTTGGGAGAGGAAACAAGTTTGAGCCCAAAAGAGATCAGTTGTACATTATATCGGAGTTCCTGAATTTTAGGTTTGGCCACAGAGGTAAAGAAAGGACATCTTTTGTTCCAGGTGATTAGGGCTGCTAAGGGAGCATAAAGAAAAGGAAAAGGAGCTGAAAAGGTAGGTGAAGCTGACGGCTTGGAAGAATGGTTAAATATGGGGATAATATTGGTGAGGTCTCTGGTAGTAAGGACAGTCAATTAGAAACTGTTACGGGAAAAGCTCGTATCGTGAGTTAGATTTGAAAGTCTTTACAGCTCCAGGTCGATGAACGGGCTAAAGAACGTCCATGAAATTCAGGTGTTGAATTTGCAAATTACCCTAAAACAAGGTAGTAACAATATTCAGTCTAATATGTCTCGCATGAGGGCAAGTTCAATATGTTTACTGGCTTTGAAACTCATGCCTCAATTTTCGGAGGAAGATGTCAATGAGTTTTTTGTGCTTTGAGCGGTTAGCGAGTGGTTAGAGTGGCCAGTCGATATGTGGACCACGTTAATTCAGCAGGTTTATTGGGAAAGCACAAAGGGTTTACAATACTTTGGATGAGACTCTGGCTTCAGATTATGATAGTGTGAAGTCTATTATCTTAAAAGCTATGATCTGGTACCAGAGGCTTACGTCGGCAAAAATTTAGGAATTTAAAGAAAGAAGTAGGTGAAACTTATGTTGAATTTGCTAGGAAAAGACCCAATTTCTGGATGACTCATTAAAGTCAAAAGAGGTGGATGACTGCTGTTGAGGGAGCTTTGTTTTGGCAGAGGAGTTTAAAAGGCATGTGTCTAGGAGATGATTCATCTAGAGGAGCTGAAAATAGATTCGGTTAGGAGCTCGCTGTCTCTCTGATGAGTACGCTCTACCCATAAAGAGTGAGCCCTTACGTAATAATGATACAGAGCAGGTTCCTTTAGCCCCAGCGGAAATTTAAACAGTCATCCGAAGGAAGGTCTTGAGAGTCATAGGAAGAATGGTAGTAATAATAATATTAATAATGACAGAGGTAATGGTAATAATAATAAAGGTAGTGTGAAATCACAGAGTTTTGTGAACAGCCAGCGTCTAATAATGGTGATTGGAGCCATGGAAAACAGAATTCCCAATCTAATAGGGTAAGGTGTTTTTATTGTAACAGGACAGGCATCTAAAGGCGAATTGTTTCTGGAAAAGGCAGTTGGAAAATAATCAAAATCCTATAGGACTAGTTACTGAGAATAAACAAAGGCAGATGGTAGTAAATGAAAATGATATGACTGAAATTCCAGAAATATATTTGACGACGGGACAGTATATTCCTGATTGTGACAAGTGTTTTTTACGGAGAGTTAAAAATCTTGAGGGATACTGGTGCCGCATAATCACTCATTTTGAGAACAGCAGTTCTGAAAGATTTAAATTTGCTAATAATGAGTTTGTTTTGTTAGGGGTTTTCCTAACTCTCTGTTTCTCTACTTCCCAGAGAACATGTATGTTCAATTGAAGTATTTTTCTGGGATGGCTATACTCGCGGTAGTTAGCAGTTTGCTGTGTCCCTGGTATTCACCTGTTGTTAGGAAATGATTTGGCCTCTGATAATGATAATTTTTATTACTTATTTTGACACTTGTGCCTGAAGTGGGCGTATCGTGAGCTCTTTCTCGGTTGTGACCTATTCAAAGTCACAAGAAGTTGACCTTGGACGCCAATCTTGATTTAAAGTAGTTGATAGACAGGGTGACCGACTGTATGACCTGCAGCAGCAGCAGTAGTAGTAGTAGTAGTAGTGGTAGTGGTAGTAGTAGTAGCAGTGGTAGTGATGAAAAACAATAATTTTGTTAATATTGATTGGGACGTGGAAAACGTTCAAAAAGGAACAAGGTAAAAGAATTACGAGTATAACCTTGGTATTCCGAGGATTTGACGAAACCTTTAATGTCAAGCGAGGGAGGTTTGGATTTACATTGTTTTAGCAGGTCAGTGCATGCACCTGCGGATCAGGTAGAGGTCAGAGACAGTTAATGGTCCCTAAGAAAATCGTGATAAACTTTTTATTCCCAAAAGTAACAAAAATAATTTATCTGGTCATTTTGGTGTAAGAAAGACTTCAAAAATTAGCTGAATCTTTTATTGGCCAGGGATGCGCAAGATGTCAAGAGTCATGTTTTATCGTGTAGAGTTTGTCAACTTGTTGGAAAACCCAATCAGAAGGTACCAAAAGCTCTCTTATTCCCCATCCCGCAGTCGGAGAGCCATTCAGGAGGTGGTCATGGACAGAAGGGTCTTTTAAGTTCGACGCGCGGCGGAAATGAGTACATTTTGACTATCGTAGAGATGTCCGCCCTGAGGCCCTCCCGCTGAGGAGTATTCGGGAGAAAGTTGTTGATTGTCTGATTGGATTTTTCACAAGGTTTGGTTTTCAAAATTGGTACAAAGTGATTGTGGAACAAACTTTACCAGTAAATATTTCAGAAAGGAATGACTGAACTAGGATTAATCATATAACTTTCCACATTATCATCCAGAAAGCCAGAGTCAGGTGAGAGATTTCATCAGACTTCAAATCAGTGTTAAAGAAATTCTGTTTTGAGACAGGTAATGACTGGGATATGGAGTTGCCGATGCATTGTTCGCTATACGGTCAATTCTCAACGAGTCTGTTGGTTTTTCTCCATTTCAGTTAATTTTGCCATTGTGCTGGGGCCCTGGATGGTAAGGGAACATTGGGAGGAGATAGTGCTGATGTTAATGTTTTAGATTATGTCTTCACTTTTACAGGAAAATTGCATCGAGCGCGATCTTTTCCAGGGAACACCTGGCAAAAGCCCAAGTGTCCATGAAGTATAAGATGATGCAGGCACCGTATAAGGAATTTTGATATTGCGGACGAAGTGTTAGTGTTGCTTCCTATACCTGGCAATCCTTTGAAAGCCAATTTTCAGGTCCGTGGAAGATACTTAAGAAAAAAATAAATGATAAATTACCTAATTGAAACACCGGATAAGAGGCGGAAATCCTGAATTTGTCATATAAATATGATTAAGCCATATATTAGTAGGGATGATAATGTGAATGTTGAACCAGTAGGTGTCGTAGATGTAGAAGTAGAATCTTTTGAGTGACAAATTGTGGTAAGTCCAAATGGGGTTGAGTAATAACTCTGATATTTTAACAATCTTAATATTAAATTTCCAGCACCTAGACCTGGTAAGGCCAAATCTTTAATTAATCTAATCAATGAGTACAAAGATCTTTTTCAGGACACGCCAGGTAGGACAACATCCTGCAACATGATGTAGATACAGGGAGGCCCAGCCCATTACAGTGTCCCTTTAGGCTGAACTCCTCAAAAGAGAGATAGTCAAAGATGAGGTAAATTATATGCTTAACCATGATTCATTGAGCCAAGCTGTAGTGCTTGGAGTTCGCCTGTGGTCTTGGTTAAGAAGGAAGGCGGAGAGCACTGCCTCTGCTTTGGACTATCGAAAGGTGAACGTTGTTACAAACAGACTCCTTCCTTTGCCTCGGTGGAAGATTGCATTGACCGGTAGGGTCTGCCAGGTATATTAGTAAGTCTGATTTACTAAAAAGGTTATTGGCAGGTCTTACACCCAGGGCAAAAGAAAATCTCAGCCTTTGTTACAGGTGATGGTTTGTTTGAATGTAAGGTCATGCCGTTTGGGATAAAGAATGCAGCCAAGCCACCTTTTCAGAGGCTGATGAACTTTATAACTAGTCGTTTGGAAAGGATGTTGTTTACATTGATGATTTGGTGGTTACAGTGATGACTGGGAGACACACCAAACGAATTAAGGCTTTGTTTGGAGGCACTGCGGAAGGCTAGCTTGTAATTAATCTAAGAAAGAGCGATTTGCCCAAAGTGTGCAAAGTGATTTATCTTGGCATGAAATTACCTGCAAAGTCAAGCCCCAAACAAGCGAATGTAGAAGCGACACACCTTCCCAGCACCTCAGAATAAGAGGGGTGTGTGAGACGGTTCTAGAATGGTGGGCTATTATCGCAGATTTATAAAGAATTTTTCTGACCTTGCTAGTCTCCCCTGACTGAATTATTAAAGATAACTGTGAAATTTGTGTGGATGGCGAGTGTCAGAAAGCATTTGAAAGTTTGAAATCTACATTAATAACTTTTCCTTATTGCTCACATGATTTCTCCCTCCCTTTTGTTTATCCACTGATGCAAGTGGACATAGGAATAGGTGCCATCCTCTCCTTCAAAGACTGCGATGATCCATACATCTCCTGTCGCATTCTTCAAAGAAACTGTTACTCAAGTGGAGCGCAGATATTCACTATTGAGAAGGAAGCCTTGTGCTTATCAGCCATCATTCATTTTGATGTATATTTGTCAGCTCTGCAGAGCCCATAAAATTTATACTGATCATAATCCATTAATATTTTGAATAAATTTAAGGATAAGAATCAGCGTATTTTACGCTGGAGTTTGCTTTTGCAGGAGTATCCTTTATCTATACAGCATATAGCTGGGAATGCAAATACTGTACCCGGGATGTCCTTTCTAGGTCGTTTGATGGAGCTTAGGGAATAAAATGGCCATGTATTATTGTTTCAGGACCTCATATTTTGTGCTAACTGTCTTTTCTTTAACAGGACTGTTTAAGGCGTATTTAGTTGCTCGGTAATATTTCTTTTCAACACAAATAATTTCGTTAGATTTTTTTAACGTTGGCTGGTTCCTTACATTTAACTGTTAGAAAAGAATAATTTGAATGCTACTTAGATTTTTGCCTTGTTTTAAAAAAAAAATAATAAATATTTTTTTCCTTGGAGAAGGGAGCCAGAATTACTAATAAATTTTTTTCTCTGGCTTCTTCTTTAACGTAAATTAAATTTTCATCTTTACAAAAGTCACGAGAAAACTGCTTGTTGGTTCTTTTCGCCCTCTCTCAAGGATTGTGTATTTATTGTTATATAGTTATATTTATCCGCTTGTTTTTTTTTTTATACTTCAACGAAAGCGGAGTATCGCCTTCAGCAATGCCTCCTTCTGCCCGATGGTTTTTCGCCGCTTTCGCCAGCCCTTACTTGATGTGGGGAGTTTTCCATCAGGCAAAGATTTGATAGTTTCGTTCTCGAAGGGAGGTTCAGCATCCTATATTCCCACTGCACTGGCCGTCATTTGTTGGCTGCAACACTGCCTTCTGGCCAAGGCCAGATCTCTTTGACGCTCGCTATTTCCAACGTGAGGCCAGCGGTTGGTGGAGGGGGTGCCCTGCCCTCTTGTGAGCTTGTCTGTGGGTTTGCTTTTTGCCCACCCGTGAGCAAGGCCCATCCTTGCATTGACGAGCGCACTGCTGTGTATCCTCCCGGAATCGCCAGAGGCCTTCTGAGGCCGGAGAAGGGTGAGCATCCCTTTGCCTATATTTGTTCTCCTGAGTGGACTACCCTGTCGGAGTATTACTCAAAGATCAAGCCGGAAGCTCCTGTAGGAGCTTATAGACACCGGACTGAAGCAGTTTCAGTGTATTTTCGTGCATATTTTAAGAACGTTTATTATTTGTAGGAATTAAGGTGTGATCTCATTTGTTTTGTAAATATTAGTGTTAAGGAAAAAGTCAGTTATTAGTGTTAAGCTTCTTCACTGTGTCTCCGCCTATCGGTACACGTGAGTGAGTGTTGATTTTGCTCTACTACTGTGACATTTCTTCTCTCTTTGGTATAATAGTTAGGTAGAGATTGAGGTATGTGTGAGGGTATTGTATATGCTTGCATGTTTTTTCTAGTTCCTCAAGCAGGTTTTCGTACACTTTAATTATTAAGTTTGTTTTATAAATAAATCATTTGTTAAATTTAGGCTTTGATCTTTTTTGTCACCCTCTTGAGTGCGTATTAATGGCAAAGTCTGGTGTGGTAAAATCTGTCTGGACTGGCAACTGATTTATTGGAACAGAGGACCTGGTTTAAAAAAAGAAAAATAATTTTATAGGCTCTTGTTGAAGAGTTCTTAACAGAGGTAATGGTATTAATAATAATAAAGGTAGTGTGAAATCACAGAGTTTTGTGAACAGCCCGGCAGCCAGTAGCTGGTGATTGGAGCTACAGAAAACAAATTCAATCTAATAGGGTAGGTGTTTTTTATTATGTGAAGGACAGGGCATCTAAGGCAGATTGTTTCCTTCCGGAAAAGGCAGTTGGAAAAATAATCAAAATCTATGAGACTAGTTACTTGAGAATAAACAAAAGGCAGATGGTAGTAAATGAAAATGATAGTATTTGCAGAAATTCCAGAAATATTCCGGACAGGACAGTATATTCCAGAAATTGTGACAGAAGTGTTTTGCAGAGTTAAAATCTTGAGGATACTGGTGCGTGCAATCACTCATTTGAGAACAGCAGTTCCCGAAAAATTTAATTTGCTAATAATGAGTTTAGTGTTTGTTAGGGGTTTCTAACTCTGTTTCCTCTTACCCTCCCGAGAACATGTATGTTCCAGTGAAGTATTTTTCTGGGATAGCTATACTCGCAGTAGTTGCTTAGGTTTGCCAGTCCTGGTATTCACCTGTTGTTAAATGGTTGGCCTCTGATATTGATAATTTTTTATTACTTATTTTGACAATTTGTGCCCGAAGTGGGCGTATCGTGTGAGCCTTTCTCGGTTGTGACCCATTCAAAGTCACAAGAAGTTGACCTTGGAGACGTCAATGTCTTGATTTAAGTAGTTGATGAACGGGTGACCGACTGTGGCAGGCTAAGTAGCAGCAACAGTAGTAGTAGTATTAGTAGTAATGTTAGTAGTAGTAGTAGCAGTGGTGGTGATGAAAGCAATGATTTTGTTAATATTGATTGGGACGTGAAAACGTTCAAAAGGAACAAAGTAAAGAATTTTGAGTATAACCTTGGTATTCGAGTTTGTGAAACCTTGTCGTCAAGAGGAGTTTGATCGTTTAGCAGGTCGGTGGATGCCTGCGGGTCGGGTAGATGGGAACAGTTAATGGTCCCTAATAGGGTATCGTGATAAACTTTATTCCTCGTGCCTAAAAATAGTATCTGGTCATTTTGGTGTAAAAGACTTCAAAAATTAGCTGAATCTTTTTATTGGCCAGGGATGCTGGGATGTCAGAGTCATGTTTTATCGTGTGAGTTTGTCAACTTGTTGAAAACCCAATCAGAAGAGTACCAGCTCCTCTTATTCCCATCCCGGCAGTCGAGGCCAGTGAGAGGTGTCATGAACACAGTGGGCCCTTTGCCGCGGACGCCGTGAGATAGTACATTTTGACTATACGTGAAAAATCCGAGATGTCCAGCTTCCCTGAAGGCCCTCCGCTGAAGGTGTTGACGGAAGATTGTTGATTGTCTGATTGGATTTTCTAAGGTTTTGGTTTTCCAAAAAATTGGTACAAAGTGATTGTGGAACAAACTTTACAGTAAATATTTCAGAAAGCGAATGACTGAATTCAAAGGATTAATCATATAACTTCTTTACATTATCATCCAGCCAGAGTCAGGTGGAAGATTTCATCATTCTCAATCAGTGTTAAAAATTCTGTTTGGGACAGGTAATGACTGGATAAAGGTTGTATCTGTTATTCCTTCTCGTTCCAATTCCTAGCATGGAATCTGTTGGTTTTCTCCATTTCAGATTAATTTTTGGCCATTGTGGGGCCCCTGGATGTGGTAAAGGAACATTGGGAGAGATAGTGCTGATGTTAATGTTTTAGATTATGTGTCTGCTATTCTGGGAAGAAATTGCATCAGCGCGATCTTTAGAGCTCCCAGGAGCTTCTCTAAGCAGCCCAGAAAGTGTCCATGAAATTATACAAAGTATGATGTAGGCACTCGTATAAGGAATTTTGATATTGGTGACGAAGTGCTAGTGTTGCTTCCATACCTGGCAATCGCTGAAAGCGAATTTTCCAGGTCGTGGAAGATGCCAGAAAATAAATGATGTAAATTACCTAATTGAAACACCGGATAAGGCAAAAATCCGAATTTGTCATATAAATATGATTACAGTATATATTAGTAGGGATGATATTAACGAATAATATGAACAGTAAAATTAATCGTAGTCTTAGAAGTAAGTCTTTTGAGTAGCAAATTATCAGTAAGTCAAATGGGTTGAGTAATAACTCTGATATTTTCAATAATCTTTAATATTAAATTTCAGCACCTAGACTCTGGTAAGCTGATCTTTAATTAATCTAATCAGCTAGTACAAAGATCTTTTCCAGGACATAGAATGGACAAATATCCTGCATGATGTAGATGTTGGGGAGGCTCAGCCATTAAGCAGTGTCCTATGAGCTGAACCCCTCAAAGAGATAGTCAAAGTGGGCCAAATTATATGCCAACGATCTCATTGAGCAAGCTGTGAGTGGCAGGTTCGCCTGTGTGGTCTTGGTTAAGAAGGAAGGCGGAGAGCACCATACTCTGCTTTGACTATCGAAGAATTTGAACGTTGTTACTAAACAGACTCTTCCACTTTGCCTCGGGTGGAAGATTGCATTGACCGAATTAGGGTCTGCCAGGTATATTAGTGTTGATTTACTAAAGGTTATTGGCAGGTGAGTCTTACCCAGAACGAAAATCTCAACCTTTGTTACAGGTGATGGTTTGTTTTGAATGTAAGGTCATGCCGTTTGGGATAAGTGCTACCATAACTGCAGAGCTGTGATGACTTTATAACTAGTCGTTTGGAAGGATGTGTTGTTTACATTGATGATTTGGTGGTCCAGTGATGACTGGAGACACACCTCCAAACAATTAAGGCTTTGTTTGAGGCACTGCAGAAGCGACATGGGTAATCTAAGAAAGAGCGATTTTGCTCAGGCAAAAGTGATTTATCTTGGCATGAAGTGGCCTGGGTAAGTCGCTCTAAACCGGCGAATGTAGAAGCGATTACCTTCCCAGCACCTCAGAATAAGAGGGTTGTGGGGGCAGTTCTTAGGAATGGTGAGCTAATATCTTGAATTTATAAAAAATTTTCAAACCTTGCTAGTCTCCTGACTGAATTATTAAAGATAACTGTAAATTTGTGTGGGATGTGAGAGTGTCAGAAAGCATTTCGAGATTTAAATCTACATTGTAACTTTTTCCTTTATTACGTTCATGATTTCTCTCTCCCCTTTTGTTTATCCACTGATGCAAGTGACATAGGAATAGGTGCCGTCCTCCTTCAAAAGGACTGCGAAGGATCCATGCATCCCGTCGCATTCTTCTCAAAGAAACTGTTACCTGCGGAGCGCAGATACTCGACTATTGAGAAGGAAGCCTTGTGCTTGGTCAAAGCCATCATTCATTTTGATGTATATTTGTCAGCCTCTGCAGAGCCTCAAAATTTATACTGATCGTAATCAATAATATTTTGGATAAATTTAAGGACAAGAATCCGCGTATTTCACTGCGGCTGGAGTTTGCTTTGCAGTGTCTTTATCTATACAACGCATATAATGGGAGTAAAATACTGTACCCGATGTCTTTCTGGAAGATGGAGCTAGGGGATAAAATGGCCATGTATTATTGTTCAGGACTCCGTATATTTTGGTACTAACTGTCTTTTTCTTTAACAGAGCTGTTTGAGGTTTATTTAGTTAAGCCTCGATAATATTTGTTTCCTTCACAAATAATTTTCTTAGATTTTTTTTTCTACATTAGTGATTCCTTATATTTAACTATGTTTGACAAGAATAATTTGAATGCTACTAGATTTTTGCAGCAATCTTAAAAAAAAAAATAATAAATTATTTTTTTCCTTTGAGAAGGGAGCTGTAACTACTAATTAAATTTTTTCTCTGGTTTCTCTTTAACGTAAATTAAATTTTCATCTTTACAAAAGTCACGAGAAACTGCTTGTTGGTTCTTTTCGCTCCTCTCAAGGATTATTGTATTTATTGTTATATAGTTATATTTATCCATGTTTCTTTTTTTTTATACTTCAGCAGCGTGAGTATAGGTCTTCAACAATTGCCTCTTCGCCCGATGGTTTCGCTGCTTTTCTCGTCGCCCTTGCGATGTTGGGGAGTTTTCCATCGAGGCAAGGTTGATGGTTTCGAGTTCCCCGAAGAAGGTTCCAGCATCCTATATTCCCACTGCACTCGTCGTCATTTTTGTTGTTGGCTGCAACACTGCCCCTTCTGGCAAGGCCAGGGCTTTGGCGCTGCTTATTTCTGCGTCGGCCGCTGTTAGTGGAAAGATTGTGCCCTGTGCCCTCCTGTCTGTGGCTGCTGTCTGTGGAGTTTACTTTTGCCCACCTGAGCAGGGCCCCGTCACTTGCATTGACAGTGCACTGCTGTATCCTCCGGAATCGTCAGGAGAGCCTTCTGAGGCCGGAGAAGAGGTGAGCATCCTTTTGCTATATTTGTTCTCTGTGGTGGACTGCCCCGTCGGATGTGCTTCAGCATCAGGCGGAGCTCACTGTAGACTTTATAGACACCGGACTGAAGCAGTTTCAGTGTATTTTCAGCATATTTGCACCGAACGTTTATTATTTGTAGGAATTAAGGTGTATCTCATTTGTTTGTAAATATTAGTGTTAGGAAAAAGTCAGTTATTAGTCTTAAGTTTCTTGCTGTGTCTCCTTTCTCGTGTACCACGTGAGTGAGTGTTGTTTAATTCTACTACTGTGACATTTCTCTCTTACTCTTTGGTATAATGATTATGGAAGTGGGAGATTAGGTATGTAATGAGGGGTATTGTATATGCTTGCATGTTTTTTTCTAGTTCCTCAAGCAGGTTTTCAGGGACACTTTAATTATTAAGTTTGTTTTATAAATAAATCATTTGTTAAATTTAGGCATTTGA
>NC_089771.1:10258610-10278610 GCF_040412425.1 Macrobrachium rosenbergii
GTGTGTGTGTGTGTGTGTATGTTTCTTTACAGAGAGAGAGAGAGAGAGAGAGAGAGAGAGAATTGTACTTTTATATATAATAAAGAGTTGAAGAAACTTGCTATATCTCATTTTCAATAACTCTTCTTTAGAACAAAATATCGTAAGCAGTGTCACGGGACCCATGTAATATGCTTAAAACATAATGCCATCATTACTAGCCTTTAAAGTCTTTACTTTAGTTAAAGCCGTTCAGTCTTCAGTTTCGTCCGGGTTTAAATAGCTTGTGTTGCAATTATTTGTGAATTGATTTGTAAATTAAGGTAATATATGACTGATGTTTGTCCATTACGAGTAACTTCTAAATTTTCTTTGAAATCCTTAGCAATTTAACCTTTCTTAGAGATGGCGTTTGCAAATGCTTGCTTCAGATAACGAGTTTTTTGCTTTTTTGTTTTTTCTTTGAGCGTGGGGTGGGGGTGAGGTGGGAACGGACTTCCAGTGGAAGTCAACTTTGCACTCTTAACCTTCATAAAAAATATCTTTTCACTTAAACGTCTAGACACCATTTGGAAGAGTTCTCACGTAATAACTCGCTGGGAAGTTTCATTCCCTTGCTGTTTTCCTGGCTAAGAACCTCCCTCGGGAGGTTTTAGGAAGTTTTAGTGTTGTAGAGTATTCACTGAAGGAGATGGTTCTGTCGACAACTTTCTCAGCCATTAACTCACGTTCATGGCTTGTGTTAATGTTGGACTAAAAAATAGAAGAGCAAGAGTGATAGTGTAATTGCATTTCTGTCTAAAGGATCTCGTTTTAACATAAATGAGGGTACAGTCATTAAAGGCATTCAGTTATAGTTTTTCTTTAGTTTTCACTGGAACAGTACATTGACTTTACTGTCGGAACTTAATACAACTCTAGCTTCCAGTTTAAATAAAAAAAATTCTTAACTCTGAGCGTTGGAGTCCTTGCAGAAGAATATTCTCCTTAACAGTCTGGCGGCTATAAAGTCAATAGACATCAGAACTTTTCCCGGAACTGTTTTATAGAACCTGACCTCGAGGGGCCTTTAAATACTTAATGCTTCTACGTATAGGGATATATGTTTATATTTCATATTTTTTATTGTTATAGTTTAATTTTTACTGGGTTCTTTTTCACTTCTATTATTCAGTTTTTCAGGTATATCACTTTTTTAATTTTCAGTTTTATATTGGGAGCATTATTCTGTGAAAAATTTTCAATTTTTTTGTCTTCGTTTTTTTAAAGAAGGATATCTTGTTCGTAAGCACTGAGTTTTATTATCGTTATTTTATGTTTAGATTACTCAAATTATTGACATATTCATATGAGACAAAAAAGCTGTTAATCTGCCAAGCAAGCCTTCACCGGTCGTAGAAAAGAATTTTTCTCAAAAAGTGTATCAGAATGCATAAATACAATACGTCAATAAGCAGAAGTATTAACAAGAAGGTTTAGGCAAATTAGCAGTTGTGTGTATCACAAAATCATGACAAATACCCATGCCACATGAAAATAGCAGTGAAATATTTAATTCTTTCTGTAGGTCTTAAATATTAACAGAATCATCACACTCCCAGAAGACCTCTTCAGTTTTCAAACCAAACCGTTCCCTCTTATCACTTTTCTTCTTCTTTCTAAAAGCACCGTAACTCCATCCATTCAACTTTCTCTCTAGGCTTCATTTAAAGGCCCCTCGAGGTCAGGTTCTATAAAAACAGTTCCGGGAAAAGCTCTGATGTCTATTGACTTTATAGCCGCCAGACTGTTAAGGAGAATTTTCTTCTGAGGACTCCAACGCTCAGAGTTAAGAAATTTTTAAATTTAAATTGGGAGCAAGAGTTGTATTAAGTTCCGCAGTAAAGTCAGTGTACTGTTTCAGTGAAAACTAAAGAAAAACTATAATTGAATGCCTTTAATGACCGTACTCTTATTTATGTTAAATCGAGATCCTTTAGACAGAAATGCAATTACACTATCATTCTTGCTCTTATGTTTTTTGGTCTAGAAGAGGTTCAGAAAATTAGAGAAGTTAAGGCTTGAGATTTTGGACCCATTTATGCATCATCGTTCAACAAAAACTGTTTATGGGAAAACTGTGCTGTATATATATATATATATATATATATATATATATATATATATATATATATATATATATATATATATATATATATGTTTATATATATATATATATATATATATATATATATATATATATATATATATATATATATATATATATATATATATATATATATATATATATATATATATATATATATATATATATATATATATATATATATATATATATATATATATATATATATATATATATATATATATATATATATATATATATATATATATATATATATATATATATATATATATATATATATATATATATATATATATATATATATATATATATATATATATATATATATATATATATATATATATATATATATATATATATATATATATATATATATATATATCACATATATAATCACACGATCAAATGAAACAGAAATAAATTTCTGACATCAGGTTTCGAGCACAGGTCTTTCAGCTGAAAGACAAGACCGCTGCTAACCAAGCGACACAAGTCATAAAAGAAGTTGGAAGCTAAGTACCACTGTACCTAAGACTTTACCTGGGCAGGCTAGCTGATTGCATACCAGCCTGTTTTCCCCAAGTTCTCGACTCAGAAGCGACCCAGTTGACAGCATTTCATTCGAATTATCCTTTCCGAGTGAATATGTGGCTTGGTTGTCAGCGGTCTTGTCTTTCAATTGAAAGACCTGGGTTCGATCCTGATGTGAGCCAAAAATTTATTTCTATTCCACACGTGATCGTGTGTTGATTACTTCTGTCATATTCACTCAGAAAGGATAATTCGGATGAAATGTTGTCAACTGGGTCACTTCTGAGTCCGGAAGTGGGAGAAAACACGTTGGTATGCAAGGCAGTTAGCCTGCCCAGGTAAGCCTTAGGTACAGTGGTACTTAGGTTCCAAGTTCTTTTATGAGTTTTGTGGCTCAGTTGGCAGCTTTCTTGTCTTTCAATTGAAAGACTTGGGCAAAAAATTATATTATATATCCTGATATGAGCAAAAATATATATATATATATATATATATATATATATATATATATATATATATATATATATATATATATATATATATATATATATATATATATATATATACATATATATATATATACATATATATATATATATATATATATATATATATATATATATATATATATATATATATAAATATAACATATGTATACACATATATATACATATAAGATATATATATATAATACATACATACATACACACAAATATATAAATATAACATATGTATACACACACAATAAGACTAAAATAAAATACATATGTATACGAAATGTTCTCTCTAAATATAAATTTCATGGTGCCATAACAAACGGAGATAAAGACCGGTTTATTACCATTCAGTACCAGCTATAAATTTACGAACTTCTAGCCAACGAACCCTTAGTGAATTTGGCCACCTGAATATCAGGTCAAAGGTCAAATGTTAACTTACGAATATTTAGGAACTGAACAACGCTATACAATCGTTTAAATAAAACATAGAGATTCAGCTCTGTCAACAGGGATGAAAATTATGCTCAACATTTTCAGAGTTGGGTAAATTAGCTGGGGTTAATAAACTAGAGTTTGGGCAGGACATTCCATGTAGAAATTTCGTATAATGAATAATAACTAAGCATTCTCTCTCTCTCTCTCTCTCTCTCTCTCTCTCTCTCTCTCTCTCTCTCTCTCTCTCTCTCTCTCTCTCTCATATAAGAAAATTAGATCTTATATGAAATAAAATTTTAATAAAACTTTTTATCTGAATGTAATCATTATATTGATTATCTTTAATATGAATTTTGTATGCATGTGTATGCATACAAATGAGAGAGAGAGAGAGAGAGAGAGAGAGAGCTAAGTAATTACGCCTGTTTATTTTGCACATACATTTAATTGTCTCAATAATGTTATCATTCCAGTTCCTGGCAAATAATAACTAATATTCATATCTAATATGCGAGTGAAATTATCTCATCAGTTTATCCGTAGGTGGTTAATTTGACGTCAAGTTCAGGATTAATATACAAAATAGGATAGATATACAAAGTGCGATTGTTATAAAAATTAAGACTGATATTCAAAATAAGATTTGACATACAAAACAGAACTGATATACAGAGTAGGATAGGCATGCAAAATAGGAAAGGTCTGTAAAAAATGATTTATATACAAAATAGGATCTGATATACAAATTAAGATGTATACAAAATAAGTTTTGATATACAAAAAAGGATTTGATATATAAAATAGGATTTGATATACAAAATAGGATTTGATATACAAAATAGGAATTGATATACAAGATAGGATATGTATACAAAATAAGATTTAAAACAGAAAACAGGATACGTATGAAAAAAGGATTTGATATGCAAAATAAGATTTGATATGGAAATAGGATTAACATACAAAATAGGAACTGATATACAAGATAGGATAGGTATACAAAATAGGATTTGATATAGAAAATACGATACGTATACAAAAAAGGTTTGATATTCAAAATAGGATTTCATATACAAAGAATAGGATTAATATACAAAGTAGGATTGATATGAAAAAGGATTGGTATGCAAAATTGGACTGATACACAAAATGCAGTTGATAGGATTGATTGTAAATCAATTTATACCATTGATATACAAAATATGATTTGATATACAAAATAGGAGTTGATGTACAAAATAGGACTGATATAAAATATAGGATAGGTATACAAAATAACATTTGATATACAAAATAGGACTGAAGAAGTGAAATCTCAGAATCACTCAACTGAGGAGAGCGAGAATCAGACAGGTGGACTTTATGAAGGCCTATAAGGGCAAATCGTCTGTGAGGAATGAGGCATCAATTTCTATCAAGTGAGGTGGAAAGAAGAGAGTCGAAGAGAGAAATGGCGCGGAAATTGCTTACTCGACGATCGACAGGGTTGATCTGTCAGTTCTTTCAATTATTTTACGTCAGTATCTGAATTTTGAGAATAATTCATGCTTCCTCTTTGAAGATGAATGAGTTATTTTATTATTTGTTAAATGAAGACAATCAGTACAAGGCTTTCCTGCTGTGAACTTCCAGTAAATAAAAATTAAGGTTACTTTTATCCAGCAATTTTTCTCAACTTTTTAGAATTAAAATCAACTTCTGTATAATCCTCTTTTAGCTACCTTTTCAATAAGACCAAAACCTCAGTAGTCTGTTTCATCAGTGTCCTTTTGACCTGACTTTTCAACCTTCCCCCTCTCTATCATAAGTGACCTTTTCTCCATTCCTCTCAGACAATCTTTTAACCTTTGGCAAACAATAGGGGAAATAATAGTGCTATTTATGGAGTGAAGACCAGTTTTTTCTGATTAGCTAATTTTCTTTCTTTTAGTTTAGGAGAGACAGGGTCTGTGGGCAGTGGTCCAGTGGGTCTTGGCAAAGGTGTGGAAGAAGTCTGGGCATTTAACGTTCCCTCGTTAAATGCCCAGAAGTCTTTCACACCTTTGTTTATTATGTAATTTTTCTGCTGTTCTGTTTACTTCCTACCAAGTTTTACCTTTTATGTTTACTCACTTTTTAGCCATGTACTGAGTAGATTCGTTTTAAAGTATTTTAAGAAATGTATTATTATCTTTATACACACACACACATGCACACACACACACACACACACACACAGAAACACAGACACACATATATATATATATATATATATATATATATATATATATATATATATATATATAAATATATAATATTTATATATAATATATATATATATAAACTTTATTTTAATAAATTCCACGGTTCGTTTCACATAAATGTACATACAGTAATAATAATAATAATAATAATAATAATAATAATAATAATAATAATAATAATAATAATAATAATAATAATAATAATGAGTTTAAGAGCACTTATTTCACATACGGAAATACATATGGCAACTTCAACATCCTCTGAGGGGAATATAAAAGAAAATATATAAAAAAATACTAAGAAGAGTTCCATCAAAATATGTAGATCACGATCATCCTGTTTGGGAGAGGATACTATCTTTTATATCCTTGGTAGGATAATGAGATCCTGAAGGGTAATGGGGGGATAGTGTCCTTCTTTCCTTCTCCTTTTCTTATTACAACTTTCTTTTTCGTTCCAGCAGCGTCATTTTGTCTAATCCTGTTTCGAAAGGAAATCCATTTTGCTTCTGCATTTTATTAAATTTTTTTCTCTAAATGCCTAATATTAGCTCGGTTTAGTATTGCAATTCCCTGTTCATTCATTTTCTGTCTGTCTTTTTGCCAGATCTTTGTTAGCAGGATAACTAAAAGAGTTTTTATTGATTCTTTAAAAGTTTTAATATAATTCTTTGGAGATGGTGGGCGGGGTGTCTCTTGACTTGTAACAGGTAATTAGACTGTGGAAGAGAGAGGATTGTGATTCTTAATGAAAGGTGATTTATTCTACAATAGACTGCTCAGCCTAGTTTTAATGGTTTCAGGCTTGAGAAACCAAAATTTCTATATATATTTACCAATGATTCTGGAAAGCAAGTTAGGCAATTACTTTATGTCTGACAATAGATCGGATTCTGGAGATAGATAGAAATATAAAATTTTGGGAGACTGGACCTTTTCGTAGGTGGATTGGATAATGGAAGAGTGCATCCAAACTACAGTGAAACAAGTCATAAACACATGTCTCCAACTTATCGAACACATCACAAACAAGTTGCAAACAAGTCGACGACCGCGAGAGGAAAACGAAATTTTGGCAAATGCTGGATAATCGTGTCACCACCTTATCTCATTACATCACAAACAAGTTGTAAACATGTCAAGGACCGCAGGGGGAGAAAGAACTTTGGCAAATGCTTGATAATCGTATGAAGTACTAGTTAAAACTACCGATAAGTCGCTGACCTGTATTCGACATGTTTGTGACGTATGTGTGATGTGTTGGCGGCATGTATTTATGACCTGCTTTACTGTAGTATGGACGTACCGCAATGAAAATGTAGCCACAAGCACTAGTGTGGAACTGGGCCTTCAAATAACTAAAAACAAATGCTTGCATTTATAAGGGGTAAGTTCTCCGGAAAGCCCAGAGGAAGGCAGATCATTTACGACGTGAGTAATGAAATGACTGATTTAAACGTTTAAAACCTCAAATTACCTAAAAGTTTACAGCTATACCGATGGACTGAACGTCTAGAGAATCTAAAATAATGTCTATCAGACAGGGGAATGCCTCTTCACTTAATTGAAAACTTTCCCTGAAACTTAAAAAAGATAAAGAATTGTCATCTTCTGCCCGACCCTATCACATATTTCCTAGACTTTCACTCTGCTTTGGCAATTGCCCTTCAGTTTGACCTACGAAAGCTTTGAGCAATGAAATATAAACTTTGCTCATAATAGTCACATAATTGTGGCAATAAATTAGCTCAGCTGTTTACAAACTTTCGCTGTCCGCGCTTTCAGCTGCCGAAATTTACCGGACTATGTCGATATAGTTTTTCTGAACAGGCTAAGAGGAGAACAGTAAAATTAATGTAGAGTAATAATATACCTGTGTATGACTGGAATGCTATGCAATTAAGGGATAGAATTCCTGAATGTTTCTCTCCTTCATAATTAAAACATTACTTTGCTTGATTTTTATAACAAAACATGAGATAGATTAGACATGACATGAATACTTATAATCAGTAAGTATATTAGAGAAGATCGTATCAATTAAGACAATATACTTTACCTGACTCTCACTAAGGTCATTGAAGGCTCTATGGAATTTCTCAATCATGTTAGCCTTAAGAATGAATTTTTACTAACGAAAAACTTTGAATGTTCAATGCATTATTAATAGAGGTGCATCTAATTAAGATGAGTTTGTGGTTATTGTGGAACAACTCAAGAAAATTGTCTTTATTTGATAACTGACCAACACTTCTTTTTAATCTTATAATTATAATTATAAATATACTAAACAGGCATTCACAGGTACTTAAAACATTTGAAAAACACAGGCAAAGAAAATTTCCTGTGTTACTTTACTAATATTCCCATGAAGTTTACTAAATCCCTTGTTCCTATCAATAAAAAAAATAGAATCCTGGAGAGTAATTAGGATTAAAAGCCTCGAGCGGTTTGTCTTTGTATAGGCGAGACTTTTAGCATTAGGTAAATGTACAAAAAATAATTTGTTTCATAGTTAGCGAGTTTTGGAAAACCTTAATGGTCCCTCGAAAGTTGATACCATTAGACTTTACTTTTCTGTAAGTATTTTTCGAATATTACTTAACTACCTAAGATTTTGTTTGCTGTTTGTTTATCACCAATAATTCATAATATATTTCTCCTGATACAGTTTTATCTATTCAAACCAATGGAGAATCGTAATCTTTGTGAAACCTACTCACGTACTTAATGCTAAATTTGTTTTTCCAGACAAATGTTTTCACAGCCTGAAGAATTTCTGCTAAATGAAGGATTCAAAGGCTTCCTCACTTTAATTAAAAACTCGGATTCCTTTGGGAGTGAAGACTTTGAACTCTAAGCCTGATCGAAGACTGATTCTTAGACTTGAAGTAATTTTTAAGACCTGCTAGCAACGAACCAGATGGGTTCTAAAGAAAGTTCCCAGATTTTGCGCTGACGTAAAGGTCCTCTCTGGTATGCAGTGTTGTTTCCAGAATCTTAAAATTCTTAAGTCTCTCTGGAATTTACTCATCTCTCTCTCTCTCTCTCTCTCTCTCTCTCTCTCTCTCTCTCTCTCTCTCTCTCTCTCTCTCTCTTTCTCTCAGAGATTCTTGTTCATAAGTCAATGTTGGATATATTGTTATTGGTGTAATTAGCGAAAAGTCACAAAACAAATAATGTTTATTAATTATTATTATTATTATTATTTTTATTATTATTATTATTAATCAACCAGCAAAGGAATATTCTTGCAGAACGGGAATGTCAATAAATACACTATAAACGCATTTCAAACAAACACATCAAATGCTAAATGAAAAAAAAAATAGACATTTGAATGGATATGTCACCACAATGTTACGCGTAGAAAACAAGATAAAGAAGTAACAAAACGCATAAAATTGGCACAAGTACGAAGCATTCCCACAAGTATATAACACAAAACTGCCTGACAAAAAAAAAAACAGTAAAACCACGATTTATTAGTGATTTATAAGCAGTCATCTCATAAAGTTCAGTGACCTTACTGTGTGAAGAATAAAGGAAAAGACCCCAGACCCTTGTCCTGTGTCAATGACCTTTCTCCATCCTTAAGAAAATAGCATTTTTCTTCGTGTTCAGTGTTGCCATATTCTGTTCAGGGGGAACGCGGTATTACCATAGTATTGTCGCCGTCTCTCGAATTTAAATAACAAATTTGCATATTCTGCCGAACCCCGCTCGAAACATAATAAACTTTTCACGGAATTTTTTAGTTTTTATTTTAGGAATGCCAGAGAGGCACTTGGTTATAGATGAGTAAAGAGATTTTTCTTTTATGCTATAATAGAAAATAAGTAAGAACGGAGCAATGTTTCAGATGAAACGTTCTTGATATGAAATTACTGCTACTACTACTACTACTACTACTACTACTACTACTACTACTACTACTATTATTATTATTATTGTTATTATTATTATTATTATTATTATTATTATTATTATTATTATTATTATTATTATAAATGGTTTAGAAAAATTATTTTTATTATTATTATTATTATTATTATTAGTAAATGGTTTATTAAAAATTATTTTATTATTATTATTATTATTATTATTATTATTATTATTATTATTATTATTATTATTATTATTATTATTATTATTATTATTATTATTATTTTAATAAATGGAACTAACCTTATTTTGGGAGCTGGTTCACTGAAGGGTGAATTTTATTTATGCTCGTAGACAGTGCTTTCTTTCTTAACAATTATTTTAATTCTATTTATGAAAACTTCTGAAGTTTTACCTTCCTTTAAGTATACGTCTTACCTCAATTCCACATCTTATAATTAATCATATTCTTGAAATTCTTATAAATTAAGGGTACTTGGTCCAAGACCATTTTCTCAATAAAACTTCTGATACACGAAATAAATTCTAACTATCTACATAATTTGTTAGACAAACCACGAAAGAATAATGACATGCAAAGAATTCCATTCATTATTATCTCACTACCTTTGTCATTAGGAATCTCCGCTCTCTCATCTTATCTCATTAACCTCGGGTAGCTCAGGTAACTGAGAATTTCGACTGGTAATTTCTCCACTTGACAGGTGGCTGGTTCTTTATCAGAGGTAAACACTCACCTGTGGATTTACAGCGTCCGTCTTCACACCCGTTTAGATAATAACGGTGTTCTGGTAAAAATTTCTTTTGGGACTTTTCTCACCTTTTTCGTTTTAGAGATGTTATCAGATATTGCTCTCTCTCTCTCTCTCTCTCTCTCTCTCTCTCTCTCTCTCTCTCTCTCTCTCTCTCTCTCTCTCTCTCTCTCTCTCTCTCATATATACATATATATATATATATATATATATATATATATATATATATATATATATATATATATATATATATATATATATATATATATATATATATATATATATTAAGGTAAAAACTGTATTCTTGTTTCCCTTTTAAGTCTTCATATACATCATATAACTTCATCACTGTAACGCTATCATTAGTTATTCTTATTTTGTCAAACACTGTGCCTCCCTTTGTACGTTTTCAGTAGAAACTGGACCCTGGAAACGATACCTTTCCTAACCGTTTTAAATAAAGCATTCAATATATAAGTATTTTTCTAATCAATTGATCCATTTTACCTTATTCCATAACATCATTTTCTCCTTCCACTCTTATTCCTGCTGGGCCTATTATACTAAGAAAGAAGCCATGTAGGGAAAATTCAGCCTATAACTGTCAACGTTTGTCTACATTTTGCCCAGTTCTTACGTGGAAGTGACACTGTCTCTCTCTCTCTCTCTCTCTCTCTCTCTCTCTCTCTCTCTCTCTCTCTCTCTCTCTCTCTCTTTCTCTCTCCCCCTCAAAAAAGGACTCACTAATATCACCTCTCCTCTCTCTCTCTCTCCAGGGGAAGTAATGCCTGCAGTGTACCTTCTGCAGTGCACAATAGGCAGTACTTAAAGGTTTTTGCAGCGTCCCTTCAGCCCCGAGCTGCGACCTCTTTTAAACCTTGTACTTTACATCCGTTCTAACCGCCTTTCCACCGCCTTGCTCTCCCACTCTCTCTCACTGATTTATTTCATCTTGTAACTGAGAGGATTTCCTCCTGTTACATCTAAATAGTAAAAAAACGAACAAAAAGTGTAAAAAAATAATATATATATATATATATATATATATATATATATATATATATATATATATATATATATATATATATATATATATATATATATATATATATAAGATTAGTGTAAGGAGTTGACAGCTACCTCATGCGTCAGAACAGAGGCTTTGTAACCTCATTAAATAACGCAGGGGAGATGCTTGCAGGTTTCTGGAGACCAGGATTGGATGGATCCTGGGGCAAGTGGGGCAACTGGGGATGCAGATGAATGACCACCCCGGCCAGCACTACCCTGTGAGTAAAGGCTAAGCTGCTCTAAGGTTGCGGAGCTTTTGTGCCTTGTTGGAGTCCTAGCCAACTAAACCCCAGACGAGCTTCTGTAGCATTGACTGTGGAACTTCCTACCCGTAGGGTCTGCTGGTATGGCCACTTTGGTCATTCCTTGAGGGGAGAAGATCAGCTCTGGCTTTTCATGGCTGTTTGATGTTTAGTAATTTAAGGGACGCTGCTGTTTACTCCTGGAGAAAAATCATTTGCTTAGGCAAATTGTGTTGCTCAGTAGCGAGCTGCAACACGTTTGGGATCGTCTAACAACAGGGAGATGGTATGTTAGTGTGGCAGTGAAAAAGCTATCCTGGCGACAAACTTTGGAAATCTGTCCATGGATAAGCAGATGCAGCGACTGTGGGAGTACTCAACTACCCACCCCCTTTTTTCCTTTTCAACTGGTCACATTAGAAGGAATATTAAATTAAAGCTCAGATAAAAATATTGAAACCAAGATAAACAGAGATGACTCAAGAAAAGTTGAAATTAAAGCACACATGTGGAAAATGCAATGTTAACATGCGCATCAAAGCTAGGTAGTCTTAGTGTCTGTCTCTCCTATCAACAAGAACAGGAGATAGCTAAGCTGAGGAGGGAAGTAGAAGAAATATCAAAGGAATTAAGGGAGCTGACAAAGGATAAACTCAAGGCAAGAGAAGAGAAGAAAGGATGGAAAAGGAAATTGGAGACCTAAGAAGAGAAGTGATAGACTTTAGGAGAGAGAAACCGGAAATGAACAACGACACAGTAGAAAACAGAAAGAGTATAGTGGAGATTAGAAAGCAATTAGTTAAGACCAGAACCAGAGATGAAACAGAAACAAGCACCAGACAAGGTATAAAGAAAGAATCTTTCAAGCAAAAAAATGATAAATTCAAGAGAGCTGTTGGTAGAAGAGTGATAGCAGCCAGAAAACATAATTGTACCCCAGAAGGAATAAAACACATCAAATAGATTTGGTGTGCTCTCGGAATCAGAAAAGGAAACAACCTACCTTTAGTGGACGGATTGAGCTTCAGTGTGAAGTAAAACAGGTTTGGGGAGGTGGACGGATTGCGCTTCAGTGTGAAGCAGAATTGCACACCATTGTTATGGTAATAATGATTCGAAACAAAGGTACCAATACTTCTATATGCTATAAATTCACTAATGGCAACTTTTATACAGACGTGAGAGTTAGGCCAGTATCGGTAATGCTTATGACTTCAGGGGGAAAGGTACTGCATCACTCTCTCACATGAGTCTTTTTGTAAATTTGCTTGTAAATATACGAAGGGGTTGCTGTTGTTTTTTGTTTTTGTCTTTTACGATAGTATATCGGTTGTAAATATAATTTTACAAAGAAAATTGCAAAGAAATATTAGAAAAATCATGTAAAAGTAAAAAAAAAAGTTACTGAATCTTCCTTCTCGTAAACTTACGGGAATATTTTACAACAAATATGCAAAAAATTTGTTACTGCTTTTATTTCTTATCTGTTTTGATATTGTGTGAGCAGTAATAATAATTTTACAAAATCCAAAAAACTTATTTATTAGAAAAAACATATATAAGTTGGTAAAATTTACGATTGTCTTGTAAATGAGGCCCCACAAGGGGTTGTAAATAGTCATTTTCAACTTTCGCAGAAGGCAGGGAAAATTTTTTTAGAATGATTTTATTTATACAGTGTGAATGTACGTGTCATTCTCTTTCCATTGATGTGATTTTTTATTTTATTTTGCCGACCTCAAAGTTTCCCCGGTCTGGGGTGCTGCACATTGATAAATTATGCCGTCCCTTAAGGGTTAATTGGAGACCCGTTGGTAAAAGATCAGGGGTCAAATTTTTTGGCCAAAAATAAAAATACGAGAAAAGTTCATTCTTACCCAGGTGCAGGAACAAAGAAGATAACTGAGGTAGTGAAGAAAATCAAAGTGAAACGTACAAAAAGGGCAATCATAGTGCAGGGAGGGGGAAACGACCTGAGGAATGTCGTAGAAAACATCCGTGAGAGAACTGATAACGACATTCTTGTAGACGTCTGCTTAGAACCAATGTAAGCCACTACTCCCTCAGCAAGGCAACTGGAATCAAAGACAAACTGGAGCGAACACGCCAAGTAAAAGGTGTCAGATTTTCAAACTTTTGGGACAGATTTGTAGGGAATAAAAAACTATATAAAAAATGATGGAACTCACTTGAATTTGGAAGGAGCAAAATTACTAGGAAACCTTCTTAACAAAAACCTCTTGAAACACCTCAGTGAACTGAACACTCAAGGGAAGAAGTTGAAAGCTCCCAGAATTTGGTTAGCAATAGTACTGCAGGAAACAGTGGAAATAAGGGAAACGAATAAAGCCACCGAGAACAAAAGAGAAGATAGAAAAGTTCCTCAGAGTGGCGTAGTTTAATGCACAATCTATTCGGAACAAAAGTAGATATCTTCAAAGCATTGATAGGCAGCAAGAAACTTTGTAGGAGAGTACCAAATATCAGGATATAAATTGTTAAAAAAAGATAGACCTAATAAAAAAGGTGGAGGCATTATGTTATATGTCACGGATCATCTCAGTCCAGTAGAGTGTAGAGTGTAAAATTAAGCCACTCAAGAAGTATTTGGCATCAATAGGGAAGAGGCTAACTCTAATACTAGTGAACAGACTTCCCCACTAACCACAAATATCCGGAGAGGAGCAGTATGCACTACTAGGACAAGAAATAAACAACAAACTTTGCATAATAATGGGAAATTTTAATGCAGCAGTACACTGGGACACTATGACCTCCACATCAAACTTAGAAGGAAAGAGACTTTTAGAATTTATCAGAAATGAATTCCTCCGCCAATGGAATGACAAACCTGCTAGAGGAAACAACATACTAGACATCGTGGTATCAACAGAAGATAACCTTGGGTCTGACCTTTCAGTAGGTGCAAATCTAGTCAAAAGCGACCATAAAATGATTACATTCCATATTAATATTCACCATAAAAAAAGAAAAGAAGATACTAAAGAGATTAGACTACCGTCGAGGAACCTAAAAAAACTAAAGGAGTATGTTAAAAATCTAGAGTACGACAAGAACACAGACATACTGTAGATAACTACTGGGAAGCCCATCTAGAAGAATACACAGAAAAATGCTCCAGATGTATACCATTAAAGCAAAACAAACAAACGGCAACCCTCAGCCTAAGTGGTTTAACAGGAAAAACCAAAAGAATTCTTTGCGCATGTTAATAGTAGGAAGCCAATAAAAAAATAACATAGGTCCCTTAAGAGACAACACAGGAAACCTAGTGAACTCAGACTTGGAAAAAGAGGAGTTACTGAATAAGTGTTTTACTAATGGTTTCATAATTGAAAACTACCTCAATCCCTGAACCAGCTATTAAATATGAAGAGGCAGAACCGCTTGACAAAATAATATTTACAGAAGAAGAATCTCCTGGTCGGATGGGATTCATCCAAGAGAAATTAAGAGTAAAAAGAGGAGATACAGTAGTTACTCACCTATATAAACGCCACAGAAAAACTGCAGGACAACGAAAGACACCAAAAGGATGGAAACTAGGTAATGCGCCCCCAGTTTACAAAAAAGGTCTAAGAGAAGAGCCAGCAAATTATAGATCGATCTGTCTTACATCAGTCCCTTGTAAGATTTTTGAGTCCCTAATTGCAGATCAAATTGTGGATCACATTGATAGAAACGACCTGTTGTTAAACAGTCAACACGGCTTCAGACAAAACAGATCCTGCCTATCAAACCTCTTGGAGTTTTTTCATAACATGCTTGGTATTTACGACAGTAGTAGGGCAATAGATATACTCTACTTAGATTTCCGAAAGGCATTTGATAAAGTTCCACACAAGAAACTAATGATAAAAATTAGAGCTTTAGGAATTGTAAGAGAAATAGCAGATTGGATCGAAGACTGGCTAACTGATAGAAAGCAGAGAGTTGTAATAAATGGTGAAGAATCAGAATGGGCAGACGTGGCAAGCGGAGTTCCTCAGGGTTCTGTCCTTGGCCCGCTCTTGTTTCTTATTTACTTTATTGACATTGATGTAGGCTTAACTAGCAGGATAACCAAATTTGCAGATGACACCAAACTAGGTGTAAGTGCTTGGGAACGACATGAATAGTGTAGAACAAGAAGAGGACCTTGGAGTCATTATTACCTAGGACTTAAAATCCACAAAACAGTGCATAAAGGCTGAAAATAAAGCACAGAAACTAGTAGGATACACAAAGAGGTAGTTCGAATATAGAAACAAGGAAACAGTGCTGCAGCTCTACACATCAATAGTTAGACCTCATCTTGAATATGCAGTACAATTTTGGTCACTAAGAAAGGACATCAATAGATTAGAAGAGGTACAACCAGAGCCAAAAAGTTAATTCCATCCATCAGACAAATAGGTTACCAAAGACAACTAGAGAGCCTGAACATGTTTGGCTTAGAAACACGACGGTTGCGAGGACAGCTAATAGAAACATTCAAAATATTGAAAGGCATAACAAAAGTAGACAGTAACCTCTTCACATTAAACGAAAATCAGACAAGAAATAATGGATGGAAACTAGAACTGAAGAGATACAACACATCTCATTGTGGGAACTTCTTCACAAACATGATGTGTGACACGCTGAATAAACTGCCACCAGAAGTTGTAAACAGCAACAGTGTGGAAGAGTTTAAAAGAAAGCTAGACAAAATCATTAGAACACTGTGTATGAACAGTAAAACCTGCTCTTAGAGATAAGTGAGCACATGATGTATCCTCGGATGGACTAATAAATCCCTGAGACATCCTAATCCTTGTAACTCCTTGTAACTCTCTCTCAAAACAGAAGGACTCACTAATATCACCTCTCTCTCTCTCTCTCTCTCTCTCTCTCTCTCTCTCTCTCTCTCTCTCTCTCTCTCTCTCAAAACAGGTCTCAATGTTGTCAACTCTCTCTCTCTCTCTCTCTCTCTCTCTCTCTCTCTCTCTCTCTCTCTCTCTCTCTCTCTCTCTCCCTCAAAACAGGTCTTAATGGCGTCAATTTGTGCCTACCTCTGAAATAAATTTAAGAAATTGCTGTCAAATGTTACTTAGAAAAATAAGGGGGGCGGAGCTTTTCATATACTTATAATAAATACACAGTCTCCTTATAATGTAACTTCAATAATCAAAACTAATTTCATTGTTGTGGAGAATGCTAACAATTAAATTTACGGACAGACAGAGTGTGTGTATTTGCGCACGTGAGAGAGAGAGAGAGAGAGAGAGAGAGAGAGAGAGAGAGAGAGAGAGAGAGAGAGAGAGAGAGAGGATATTCCCGAGTACATATTCACTTGTGAATATGAACTTTGTGTGTGTGTGTATGAGCGTGCATGTATGTATGTATCTATGTGTGTATGTATGAGAGAGAGAGAGAGAGAGAGAGAGAGAGAGAGAGAGAGAGAGAGAGAGAGAGAGAGAGAAAACTAATTCACTTGTGAATATGAACTTCATTTATGACACTTTAGTTTCCGTGATGCAATACCTACGAACGCTAAGTAACACCCTCTTATAAAGTAATAAAAAAATAAATTAATATATTCAGTCATATAATAAACACCAACTGTGGAACTACGCAGAGGTGGCAATTCATATTACAATTCTCGAAACTAAGGGGGCAGAGGAAGTTTGGAACAATTCCCAAATTATTCTTAAGTGTTCCCCTTGAACACCACAGTTTCGAATAAATATCTCCCACATTTAATTAAAATCTACAGTGGTCCTACACTGCCGGAACCTCTCTGTTACTTTAATTAAATAGGGGAGAGTAAGTTCTCTCTAGTGTGGTGAATACACTGTATGTAATTTCGAGCTAACCCCCAAGAGAATGGAGTGACTTAGTTGCTAGTGTCATGTATAATGTAAACATTATATATATTATATATATATATATATATATATATATATATATATATATATATATATATATATATATATATATATATATATATATATATATAAACAAACTCCATGAAGGAAAGGGAACACTGGAGTGCTGTGAGGCCTTTTGACTGTCGTCTTTTACTTAGCGGACTGAAGAAATATAAGTGTAAGTTTACAAAGAAAACTCATATAAATGACAGATGGGGATTCCAAAGGAAAAAATATGTACCTGGAATCCAACACAATTGAAGAATTAATAGAACTGATAAAACGGGGTTAAATATTTAAGAGGCTTTAAAAAGGGCTAGGATCAACTGTTTAGTAGCAGGGACAGGACAATTAAAAGATTATGCAAGGAGGTGACTGACCACCAAAAAATGTTAGTACAACAAAATAATTCTCTTATTTTTTGTAAACAATAAAAATTTTTGCAAGATGAAAATTTTTATAAATAAAAAAAAACTATATTAAACATACAAATACATAGAAAAAATATATATGGTAACTAATTTGTAATTAAGTCATTGATTTTATCTTTTAGGTCATTCTTGAACATTTTTCTAATACAGGGGTCCATATAATACATGCCTGGGTTAAGGTTAAAATTACAGCTGGAAGTAAGCTGTATAATAGCGGACTCCAAAAGATTCCTTGAAGAGAAACCTTTTGATCTGGCAATCAGTGAACTTCCAGTCCAATTTATCCTGTGAGAGTTTTCACTTAAATGAATGAATATAACATCGGGTGACCTAAAAGATAAAATCACTGACTTAATTACAAATTAGTAACATATATATATTTCCTATGCATTCATATGTTTAATATAATTCTTTATTTGTAAAAATGTTCACCTTGCAAAAATTTTTATTGTTTACAAAACAAAAAGATAATTATTTTGTTGTACTAACATTTTTTGGTGGTTAGTCACCTCCTTATATAATCTTTTAATTGTCCTGTCCCTGCTTCTGAATGGTTGATCCTAATCCTTTGTAAGACCACTTAAATATTTAACCATGTTTTGGCAGTTCTACTAATTCTTCAGTTGTGTTGGATTCCAGGTACATATTTTCCTTTGTAATCCCTATCTGTCATTTATATGAGCTTTCTTTGTAAACTTACTTTTCTATTTCTTCAGTCTGCTAAACAAAGGACGACAGTCGAAATGCCTCGCAGCACTCCAGTGTTTCTCTTTCCTTCATGGGTTTTGTCTTTATTTATATATTCATCACGGTAATTATTTTCCTTGATTCAGTTTTTTATATATATATATATATATACATATATATATATATATATATATATATATATATATATATATATATATATATATATATATATATATATATATATATATATATATATATATATATATATATATATATATATATATATATATATATATATATATATATATATATATATATATATATATATATATATATATATATATATATATATATATATATGTGTGTGTGTGTGTGTGTGTGTGTGTGTGTGTATGTGTATATGCATATATATTTATATATACACAATAAATTTCATATACTGTATGTATAGTATATATTCTTGAAAATTTCTTCCCTCACAGATATTCTTAAATTTTCATTATTCTTTCTGTGCAATGCTGTTTAACTTTCCTCCGGGTTTTGCCTTGGTCGTTTTTCCCAGCAATGCTGCAGTTTAACGAGTTTTGTTCTAGGTAACCTACCATTAAATCCTTTACTTTCAAACTTCTAACATAGATGTTAAGAACACCAATCATCATTTCCCAGACCTGTTTGTTTACTTAGGTCCTCCTTTCATCTGATTAGTACACGACATTTTTCCTTCACTAACTTCAAAAACACTCTCTCTCTCTCTCTCTCTCTCTCTCTCTCTCTCTCTCTCTCTCTCTCTCTTATATACTTAACTTTGTTTCCTTTTTAAGAGTAAGCTTATCTCAGATATTTACAAGAAAAAAAGTTCATGAAAGCATTACAAAAGTATTACTTAAAATAAATTTAAGGAAATATTTAGCTTAGTAATTTCAGTGTATTTCAAACCAAACCTCCTACTGGAATTTCTATTTGGAATTTTTAAGAGAGAGAGAGAGAGAGAGAGAGAGAGAGAGAGAGAGAGAGAGAGAGAGAGAGAGAGAGAGAGAGAGAGAGAGAGAAGGGGGCTGGGGGATAGACACGTGCGTTCCTAGAAATTAGCATAAAAGGCACAACCAGTTTGAAAAAGTTAGAGGAAGTTCCTAAATATGTGCGTTTTTATTACCTTACCGAGGGT
>NC_089771.1:10281110-10283610 GCF_040412425.1 Macrobrachium rosenbergii
TTAGCTGTTTTTCTATCCTTCCAAGTTCGATCGAGCATAATTTTATCATGTGCCCTCTGCATTGTTCGTAATTTATGGGAAAGCCTTTTTGTTAGATTCCAAGTTTCGGCCCCATAGGTGACATTGGGGAGGACACACTGATCATAGACTTTCCTTTTTAAGAAGATAGGAATCTTCTTATTTTTTAACACTGTACTGGCTCTTCCAAACGCCTGCCAACCGAGGGTTGTTCTTCTTTTTATTTCGCTCTCTTTGGAGGCGTCATGCAGAGAGATTCGTTGTCCAAGGTAGATGTAGTGGTCTACTTCCTCAATTTGCTGATTTTCAATTTCGAGTATGTCATCTTCATTTTCAGTGTATTTATTGCTCGTGACTTTGGTCTTACGGAAGTTCACGTGGAGGCCTACTGATTTGCTTGCTTCATTTAGCTCAGTGAGCATTTGTTGAAGCCCTTCTTTGGTGGGGGCAACGATAATGATATCATCAGCATATCTTAGGTGACTTAGGTATTCTCCATCTATTCTTATTCCTTTTTCTCGCCAGTTGAGTTGTCGGAAAGCTCTCTTCAGGCAGGCAGTAAACAGTTTGGGTGAACTTGTGGCTCCTTGTCTGACTCCTCTCTTGAGTTGGAATGGTTCTGAGTCCTTGTGGAGGCGAGTAAATGATGTTGCATGGTCATAGATGTGTCGGAGGACGTTGATGTAAACTGAGTCAACTCCCTGTTCTTCCAGCGCTGACATGACCTCCTCAGTTTCGACCGAGTCAAATGCTTTGGTGTAATCTACAAGTGCTACTACTAGTGGGTTTTATATTTGTTTGTTTTCTCAGTGATCTGGTTTACTGTTTGTAGATGGTTAATTGTGGAGTAGCCTCTTCTAAAGCCTGCTTGTTCCCTTGGCTGACTTTCATCAAGCTTACCTGCAATTCGATTAGTTATAACTCTGGTGAAGATCTTATAAATAACATTAAGGAGGCTGATTGGTCGTTGGTTGTTCATGTCCCTGGAATCGCCTTTTTTGTAGAGTAGAATGGGAATGGCTTTATTCCAATCTTCTGGCGTTTTGCTCTTCTTCAGACATTCATTGAACAGTCGCGCCAGTCTGACTTGTATTGGCTCATCAGCATCTGTCATTAGGTCCAATGTGATGTTATCTGGTCCCGGTGCTTTCCCCTTCTTCATTTGCTTGATAACCAGTCGCACCTCCCATGCTGGGATCTCTGGAAAGTCATGAGATAGGTGTTGATTTTCTCTTTCTCGAAGATGGTAACGGGGTCTCTCTGAGGAGTAAAGCTTTAGGTAGTACTATCTTGCTCTCTTAACTACTCCATCACGGTTGGTTGTAAGGGATCCGTCTTCTTCTAGCACCCCAGTGAACTGCAGCTTCCCTTGGCCGAGTTTTCTTTTTGTTGTTTTAAATCCTCTGCCCTGTTTAATGACATCTTCAATTATTTCTGTTGTTCTATTGCGAAGGTCTTCTCATTGCTTTTCCTGTATAGTTTTGCTTAGTTCTGCTGCTTCAGTTTTCTCCCGCACTGTTGATGGGGCTTGAGATTTCTACGTTTTTTCATGAGGTTCTTTGTCTCTTCAGAAAATTTGCTGTTGTCGGAGGGCTTTCTTTCCTGGAACTTCTTTGCTACTTCTTTCAATGGGATAATGATGTTATTATTCAAGTTTTCAAGATCATTTTCATTGCTTTTTTGTTCTTCTAAATTTTCAAGAATCTCGTAGCGGTTTTTTAACTCTATCTGAAATGTAGATTTGAGAGCTTCAGGTATTTTGATATGTTCTGGTCTTGAGAAGAATAGTTTTTGTCTTTCTTGTTTGGTGTTGATTTGGATTTTGCATCTTACCAGCCTGTGATCACTGCCTACGTTGACTTGGTTCAGGACATCACCATTTTAAACTATATTATGTTTGTCTACAAGTATGTAGTCTATTTCATTTCGTGTTTCATGGTTTGGGCTTCGCTATGTCCATATGTCCATCTCTTGTTTTCACTCTTTTGAAAGAATGTGCTCATGATCTTGGAGTTATGTGCTATAGCAAAATTGATCAAGTCATCTGCCCTCTCATTTCTCTCTCCATATCCAAATTTGCCAACACAATCTTCATTCCCTTGTCCGATATTAGCATTGAAATCCCCCATTATGATGTTGCAATGGGCTTTGTTATTATTTAGAGTGGTATATAGGTCATCATAAAAGTTATCCAGTTCCTCCTGGGATGACACTGATGTGGGAGCATATACCTGTATGGTTGTCAGTCTGTACCGTTTTGAAATTCTAAGAGTGACACTACTGTAGCTACTCGGTCAGATGTGGCTGTGAACTTCTCAGTGTTGCTCTGTAAGTTTTTGTTTATGAGAAATCCAAGACCATTTTGTTTGCTTTCCTTGCCACTGTTGTAAAGCAGGTGTCCGCTTTTAAGCATTGGATTTGGTCACCTGGTCTTCTTATTCCGATAATGTCCCAATTGATGTTTTTAATCTCTGTTTCGAGG
>NC_089771.1:10291110-10296110 GCF_040412425.1 Macrobrachium rosenbergii
GCAAAGGACGAAGAAGTGGAGGTTGTTGAATCGTTAGAAAATGGATATAAAAAGTAGTGTAAATTAAAGTTATATTCGAAGTGAATAATTGTGAGGAATTATAAATACCTAAATGACTGTTATAAGGAGATACACTTTGTTCTTGATTATCTTTCTAAATAATATATAATTTCATATGTTGATCAATAAAATAATATTTACACAAAATATATAGTAAGATTTTCTTTAATAAATGATGAAGACAGAGATAGACAGGCAAAAGACACGCGAATATAAATATGTTCTCAGAGAGAGAGAGAGAGAGAGAGAGAGAGAGAGAGAGAGAGAGAGAGAGAGAGAGAGAGAGAGAGAGAGAGATACCTGACTTAATGCATTTAAAGTCAATAGTATTAATTTGTTCGCGAAAGTAATAAGAATAATAACAATTTGTATTATTATTATTATTATTATTATTATTATTATTATTATTATTATTATTATTATTATTATTATTATTATTGTTGTTGTTGTTGTTGTTGTTGGTAGTAGCAGTAGTAGTAAAAAAAAACAGTAAAAAGAAAAGGGTTTAACATGGCTTAGAGGCTAACTGTGAAGCCTATCCTTAAAATTTGTTGACATTACAGCATTGCTGAAGCAAGCCAAAATATCGAAAATATTATGTTACGTACTTGTTTTGCTTTCATTTTATTTATGCAGTGGTTATCCAAATGAGGAACATTATGTTCTTTATGTTCTTATTTGAAAACTAGAAACAAGTCGGAGGGAAAAAAGTATTAAGTTTTAACACCTCTCGAGAAATTGTTCTGTCCATTGTAGGAAGAAAGCTTGTACAAGTCAAGGAAAATGAAGGCCAAGGGATAATTAAAAAAGAGAGAGAGAGAGAAGAGAGAGAGAGAGAGAGAGAGAGAGAGAGAGAGAGAGAGTTATTGATTCCGACATTCAAAGGTTACGAATTTCCAAAATGGAAACTTTTGCGTAGGCAGCATAACGATTTTAACGAAGCCAATTGAGGCCAGAAATACTTTCATACATGTCTAGGAAAAATTACTAAAATAATAGTTAAAGGAAGACGAAGTCAGGTCACTTTGTAAGGTTACGAAGAAAGGACTTGTTGAAGATGTAATGAAAGAGGTTATTGATCACAAAGATTGTTTTTGACCAAATTTTTTCAGAAGGAATGATAAAGATTAAGCTTATCAAATATGCCCCTAATATTTTAGAGATGAGAAAACATGGAAGAAAGTATTATCAATTATAATAGATTCAAAAGGAGTAGTAAAAATTAATCTCCTCAAATGTGCCGGCATTTTTTTGGAGATGAGAAAGTTCCAAACAAAGGCTTAATAACTCTAACAGAAAAAATTACTGTACTTCAAAACAACATTAAAAATAATTCTGAAGAAGCAGAATAAGGAATCATGATAATTATGGGAACCTCCTAATACACATTTGAACTATTCTGAACTTCAAGAATGTTGAGCACTAGTTATAACCACAGATTGCATCTAAGCAAGAAATTTTAAGTTTTAGAAGATTTTGTTTGGCAGCAGATTTTAATATATTTCCCTTAAGTTCTCATTGTCAAAATATTTAATTGTCTCTCTCATATACGTAAATATTACTGAATGGCCATTGTTCAAGGACATAAGTAGATGAATAGTAAATAATGAATAATAATAATTAATGATGATAACAAATAATAAATAACTGAGGTAATAAATACACATTTTATAATATATACAGGTACAGGCATTCCTCGTAACGCAATGGATGCATAAATCACGGTAGATAATTTTGGGGTTATTTTTTTCCCATCTGATATTATCCTCAACTGGTAAGGAAAAGAGGACTGTCAATGCAGTAGAAGTAAGGCTGAAAACAAAACTGGTAAAAACCAATGTATTACTAAACATCAGTATCTCCAAGGCACAAAACCTACTCACAGTTAAAATTCCTCAAGTGTTTTAGACGATTACGAAAAGGACGAACTTCTTGTATCTCAGCGTCTGGAAGCTCAGCTTAATTCTAACGTGTCTCGGAAGGTTCTAATGTTCTCATAATTATAGAAAGGGAGTGGGATAACTCTCTAGAGATAATCTTTTTGAATATGCTATTGTTGACGCATCAACAAAGAACTTGTGGTGATGGAATGTTATAGACGTTAGTGAAGAAAGAGGGAACTATATCATATGTTGCCTCATAAAACAAGAATTTTTAAAGATATTCTATAAGGTGAATTGGGTAATTAAGGAGAATTTGAAAGAGGATGGGGAGGAAAGTGTAAAGATTTGAAGGTTAACGTTAGATAAGATGTTTAGGAAGAAGTATTTTCTGTACTATAGGGAGATAAATAGAGAGAAAAACAGAAAGAAATAGAGAGGAAGGGTGATAAGAAATTTGGATCTGTAGTAAAATTGTGAAAATTGAGAGATTCTACTTGAAAATAGTATGCTTCTTTAAGGAAAGAGTATAAATGACAGAAATGAAGGTAATATGAACTAAAATAAATAAATTAACAACAGAATAATTTCAATTAGAGTAATGCTAAAGTAAATACAGTTTCCACTCCCTCCTTTTCTTTGAAAGAC
Organism: Macrobrachium rosenbergii; assembly: GCF_040412425.1. Lineage (NCBI taxonomy): Eukaryota > Metazoa > Arthropoda > Malacostraca > Decapoda > Palaemonidae > Macrobrachium > Macrobrachium rosenbergii. The sequence goes on from NC_089771.1 coordinate 10,293,699, forward strand.
TAAAACCAGTAGAAACTGACAACGTCAGAAAGATTCCTCGTTCAAATGAAATGTTCCAGGAACATGACAAGTTGTATTTTTTCCTCCACAAGACAGTAAATGAAAAAGAACTCCTAGATCTCGTGCAGCCTTGAAGGAGGAAGCAGGAGCAGTGGCAGTATAATTCCAGCTAAGCCCTTGGTCAGGTTGCCTTGACGGCCGTAACAAATTAGATGCTAACCGAGATTAGGAGAATTACAGAGAATTGCAGAGGAAGAAGCATCTGTAACTCGACGGAAATGTAATGAAATGCAATGAAATGCAATGAAATCCAATTAAGTATTTTGCATGTCGAGGAGAAAAACAGGCAGGATGTTATTGCGCTAAATGTGTTGGAGGAAAGAGACGAGGTTTGGTACTTCTGATTTTGTAGAGAAAGTATGAATTCTGCAGTGAACTTTGGTGTGTTATTCTCTAACACTGACAGTTTTTCTTAATAATTCTTTTTCTATTAAAACTGCTAAATGAATGTTATTCATGTAAAATCAATACGCATTACCAGATGGTAATCTGCAGTAAGCACAACTTCCTAAATGAATTTTAGTGAAAATAATACCACTAGAAGAACTGTGGAACTGTAAGGTACTTCACTAAAGGCAAATGTTGATGATTTAGGCCTACCTATAAACAATGAAAACATACAAAGTTGCTCCATGTGCATTGACAAATAAATGAAGGAATATTCTACAAGGCGTAGGAATCGTTACTGATTTTCATCTATTTTGTAACCAGAAGTCAAAATCATCGTCAACATAGCATCATTCCAAAAGCGATAACAAAGATGACAATAGAGTGGTCACTCAGTGTCAAAGATAAAACTACTCTCATGTCAAGAGAGGATGTTATGTAATGAACAGAAGGTAACGTTAAATGGCAAATTGTAAAGGGAAATAATATTTTTGTTTATAAGTAAAAAGATGGGCAAACTCGGGCTCCACTCGTAGGGTACCAGGTATCTGTCGACAACAGATTACGAGGAAATGGAAGGAATTCAATATTCAAATGAGAATTTCACCTACATTCAGTTCGAGACATCTGCAAAGGCGATGTACTCCTTAATTTTACACTAGAATGATAACTTCAGTTGAACAACAATTTCATCATATGTATATTGCATGATAGCATTTCTGCAATCCAAAATATTATTGCTACGAAGGACTAAAAGCAACAACAATTCTTGACTATTAGAAAAGTTTTGCTATGGCTTAGTATCAAGACCATAAGCTGCTCATTTGCTGCTCCATTCCAGGTCTGTTTCCATGTTCCTGGATGATAAACGACATTTAATTCCAGTGAATGTTCTGGAGGGAATATATGGCCTAACACCTCTACCTATTCGTTGCTGAAATTGCTACAAGGTGCCAGGTGGTATCTTCGAAACTCACTACATGAAGATACTTGTAAATTAAGCTTTTATTTGCCTTTTACTTCTTAAACTCTTAATTTATCCCGCTCCATTGTGAAGATTGAAGTTTATTTATTTATCCAATGGTTTTTTCACATCTCAAAATTGCATAAAGTCCATATATCCGACCCCAGAGCGCAGAATTCTCTACAGTACAACCGTGTTCTGTGAAACATTTAGTTGCCTCTTTTTATCAAATCCATTCCCATCCAGCGATCTCGCCTATTCTAAGCAGTCCTGTCTTTATCGCTCTCTCATCCTCAATAAAAAAGAAATACCGAAAAATGACTACGCTCTCCCGTCCCTTCAGCCGAGAGCAATAAGGAGGCAGCATCTGGTCCTGAAGTTTTTCATATTTTGCCCTTCAAGCTGACTCCAGTTTCATGTAAATTTCTCCATGCAACATCGCAGGAAAAGGCGGAGGGAGTTTCAAGGTCCCTGGGATACGACTGAATTGTTATCTCATTGGGGAAAGCTAAGACAATATTATTATTATTATTATTATTATTATTATTATTATTATTATTATTATTATTATTCAGAAGATGAGCCCTATTCATATGGAACAAGCCCACAGGGTCCAATGACTTGAAATTCAAGCTTCCAAAGAATATGGTATTTATTTGAAAGAAGTAACGAACGATAATAATTAACTGTCTTTTTAACTTGTTTCATTTGAGCTATTATAAGCGTATTTTTATAATAATAATATTTATTAATAATAATAATAATAATAACGATGAGGAAAATAAATAAGATAAAGAAAAAACGTATGGCAGAAAAAACTATATACATCATACCTTTGCCAATGTATCAAGAGCAGATCTTAATAGTCTCTCTCTCTCTCTCTCTCTCTCTCTCTCTCTCTCTCTCTCTCTCTCACACACACAGCTTCGATGTCGCATGAAAGTAGTTTTATTTTTAGTGTATCTTTATAACCAACAGGTAGAGTATCATGATCTTTTGCA
>NC_089771.1:10298610-10303610 GCF_040412425.1 Macrobrachium rosenbergii
GACACTTCAGTAATGGCCACAGTGCACCACGTTAGGGGCACTGACGGCACCATTTCCCCTGCTGTGGAAATGACATGGGTGAGAATGCCCCATTATATAATCCTCATGCATAAAATTTGTGGTCGTTTCAAATGGAAATTAAATGGCTATTTGGTATAGGGGAGCGATTTGCATGATGTAGCGCGGAAATTCCATAATTTAGGCAGTCGATATATCCTGTGATTTATCTCGACTAAATGCTGGTTTTTAGCTTCTCTATCTATCTATCTATCTATCTATCTATCTATCTATCTATCTATCTATCTATCTATCTATCCATAAACGTTACCAAATGACGCCAGTGGTGAAAAATGTAGTTTTGGTCACTCAACGATTCCAGTATAAATTTTCTTGCTATGTGACTCATGAGAAAAAGTAATTTTTTGGATGATGACTTACAGGCAGGCTAAAACTGATCCCTCCCCCTAATAAAAAATTGTATAAACTGACGCTGTTTACTGATCAACTAGAAAGAAACATTTATTTACCTATCGGTTTTATCTAAAATCGCATTGTACACAATAAAATAATGTGGATTTTAAAATACTGGAAACATTAAAGAAAAAATACTTAAAAAATTACTAACTATGATAAAGTTTTCAAATGAAAGTTCAGAAGTAACGAAAGAAACGACATAAAAATAGTAGATTTATGTTTTAAAGCGTAAACAACATCATATTTTAAACTATATTTTCAGTGATCTCGTAGATATAAATCTTAAATTTATGTGGTATTCCCCCCCCCCAACCTCACAAGTTACAGGACTTTGAATCTTATTTCATTTGTGTGTAGTGGAAAAATGCTCTAATTTCAGTCCACTATTAACCAGAGTAAGAAAAATGTAGAAGAATGATTAAGTCAAATCGTTCCATTTACAGTCCTAATTAAAGCTGAACTCAGCAGAACATCATCAGCCCCATTAAGAGTCATTTCGCCTCTTCACGTCATTATGTCTCCCTGGGTCCTGGAAGTCTCCTCGTTTCGTCACCCCGGCCCGCTCCCTAAAAATGACAAACGATATGGGCCATTCTGGAAATGTGGTATTCATTTAAGATTTTTTATTGGCCAGCAGTTTCATCTGTTTCCCTAAACTTTTATTGTTTTAGAATTGTTTTTCATTTTATCAGAAATTTGAAATCAATTTAGTTCTCATCTTTACTGGCTTCCTTTTTAAATAAACATCTAGAATTTTACTGCTAAACCTGATAATTATAATTATAAAGAAATTGCTATTGTCACCAATCAGTATGGAGATAAATATAGAATATAATTAGCTTTCTATCAATTATTCAACGCTCCAAAAACATGTGATCTTACAATTTAATATCTGAGTCTATTTTAGAAAGCATTTATTACAGAACTACAATTGTAATTCATTTCATAAAATAATTACCACAGATTTGTAGATGCCTTCGTCTCATCTCACCTCCGAACTATTTCCACTGACTTTTGACCTTTTGGAGGCTAAATTTGATAAGCTAACTGCTAATGGTATTTCCGTTTTAATTTTGGGGTTATTTATAGAAGATACAATGTAGATGTAACTGGCTGTGAAGCATTTACATGGATAAAAATCTGTGAGGTTCACATTTGTCCTTTAAATGTTAAAGATTAAACTACCTTACTTACTATGGATTTTCTGTTTTCATTTATTTTTATTTAAAAGTTATGAGAATTATGTTACAGCGGATGACTTATTGACTCATTTTAGCTACCAAATTCTGTGACGAAGACTTACTGGTTTTAACTTTTGAATAATTTGTTCAAAATGTTCTTTACCTTTAGAAGATCTGTTCTTGCAAGTTCGATACTTTTTATATAATCATAGTAACCCTGACTTCATTCTTCACCCATTTTTCATTTTTTCTTCAAAATATTCATTACCTTTTCTGTTCTTGGGAATTCAATATTTTTAAAATAATCAGCATCAATTTTGACCTCCAATTTTACTCAGTTTTACCCAGACGTTGATAACTTCAAGGTCACACAAAGGACGTTTTTAAATTTGTTCATGAAAGGATTTTCTGTTATTTCCCACAATTCAAGTAACAGATAGACGAGGAACAGAAAGCGCGAACAGACAGACAGACGAACAAACAGGTAGGAAAAGGGAACCCAAAACATCTCTTGCTTATCTTCCGTTTCCCAAAGTTTACTTTCATAGAAAGGTCTGTAGTTCGCCTTCAGAAAAAGAAAAAAAATACTGAATACCAGTAATTAGAAGAAGAGGGAGACAACAATTTCCCTAAAGGGTGAGTCTGTGGGAGAATAAAGGAAGCTCTGATACAATGCAATAGTAATGAAAGAGAGAGATAAAATACGTATGGTGATAACACGTTGAGTCTTTGTACCTAACAGTAGGTTGGATATTGCACAAATGCCTCAAGATTTGTAGCTCCTCTCTGTCTGTCTGTCTGTCTGTCTGTCTGTCTCTCTTTGTTACCACAGTAATATAACCTGTCCCTTCCCTCTGTTATTGCAATAACAAAGCCTGCCACGAATTGAATTTTATGGTATGTTCGAGCTCGTAATCAAAAATAGTCTTCCCGTGGTAAGACCATCCTTGTTGGTTTTAACATGTATTTCTTTATTGATTAATATTGGTTTAATCTACTTCTTAATAAAATTATGCGTTTTGTTTAATTTCAACATCGAGTTTTGAAAAAAAATTACTTTTGAAACTCTATGCCAGTCGTAGCTTTTCCAATATTCATACGTTAGGTAATTTATAGGATCTACACTCTTTACCTTAATAATTTTCAAGGCCATGTTCATAATTTAGTTGAAATGCTATTAATAATAAGGGCTGTATTTTACTACAAGTAGAAATGAACTATGGAAAACCTTCATTTTTAATGCTTCACGTTGCCCAACCTCCATGCGTACAAGAACTTAACAATATGGGAAACGCTTGCCAGTATGGTCTTTAATTCCCCTAGCCTATCAGGACACTGACTGAAATAATGCCTGCAGAATTGGAAGTGACGTCACACTACCGTGCAAAGTAGAAGATCTATAGAAGTGGTAATAGTTAGGATATTAATGGAAACGAAAGAAATTTTTGTTTTCTCACTTCCGTAATATTGCCCCAGTGCAGCGGTTCACTCCGGCTCAACCGCGCAAATACCTTCATTAACGAGCGAAAACCAGTTTTTAATTCGTCTCAAACATGCGGTTGGAAATCGATTCAACTACAAACGCAAACACTTCAAAGAAAACGTCAAGCTTTGTGAACACTTACGTGTCATGCGAGAGCAATTTTGTTTTACGCACTTCCTGCCTCTTTGATTTTCAGCTCCAAAGGTAATTGGAATTTACTCCGTAAAAGGTCAGGAAAGGAGATTGCTTGATAGTTCTCCAGAGGAAAGGATTCCAGCGGTTTCTGCTCTATTCTGTCGATATCTTGTTTGTAAATATGAGTCTTTTACGAAAATAATTAACATCTTGGCATATTTACGATATATTTTGAATATTCGTAAGTACGACCTTCCTTGTTATAATCTATCTGACGTATATTTTAAGTTGTCAGTGCAAGTACACATTGTACAGAACTGCTTTAATACTGGTCAATTTAAGTTCACATTGAATAGAATCCCTTTCTTGATCTAAATATTAATTTATCAGCAACGCACCTTACACCTCTTGTTTTTTTTATATTTTTGATATTTCTAATTTTTAAGAATCTTACTCGGTAAGCGATATCCTTACTTATAACAAAGCTATAATAATAATAATAATAATAATAATAATAATAATAATAATAATAATAATAATAATAATAATAATTAGAAGACCCTCTTTCAAGCAAGTGATGCTTTGATTGTCAGATTTAAATCAAATTGGTCAATAATTTACAGGGTTTGCTCATATTTATGTTTTGATTCGTCCTGTCATTGTGTGTATATTGTGTTTCAGGTGTTCAACGATAGTGCAAAATGTTTAATTTCTAAAAATATAAATAATATAATTCTATTCACAAATTATTTTGTACGGTATTATCCCCTATGAGAATTTAGGCGGCATCTACTTTGCACAAAATTAAGCTCTTTACTTTTCTTAAACACGCGAAAAACGTATTTTATGTTGGCATTTTGTTTTTATTTTGACATGATGAAAGCCAGTACGAACACATATTGTTCATACTTTTGTCAGTCTGTCAGAGACATTACTTTTTGTAAAGTATATTTTCAGAAACATTACTTTTTGTAAGGGATATTTTCCATTTTCCCTCTGCACAGCACAGGTATCAGACGTGTATCAAAAATTTACAGTCCACGCTTTTCACGGGAACTGAAGTGCAACTTTCATTTATTTATTTATTTCTGTGCTGAGGTAAAAATGGGAGATTTTTTGCTTTCTGCTTCTCAAATAGGCGGGTTCATTTTAGAGTACAGAGAATGGAAATTACAAGTCGTGGGAGTTATTTTGGAGTACAGAGAATATAACTCACCTATCATGGGAGTTATTTTCTGGAATAGAGACAGCTTAGCGTAAAATTCTGAGTAAATAATAAATATGAAAGGCATGAAATAAGAGATAAATTATGAAGCATCAATTGAACAAAATAGCAATGTCCTTCTAGACACAAACATTTCTGTTTTGACCACCTGGTATTATCTAATATTTCTGCCTGTTTATGACGGCATAAATAATAATAATAATAATAATAATAATAATAATAATAATAATAATAATAATAATAATAATAATAATAATAATAAAATCTGGTGCCTAAATCCTTTATGTGTGTTTGTGTCTGTGTACGTGTTTATGTGTGTGTAGTTTGAGAGAGAGAGAGAGAGAGAGAGAGAGAGAGAGAGAGAGAGAGAGAGAGAGAGAGAGAGAGAGAGAGAGATTATAAATTTCTCTAAACGACTTGCAATTTTGTAAAATGGCGAGAAGAATATTCCAATGGTCGGAAATTAAAATTTGGAAAATTAGGTCTGGAAAATTCAGTCTCA
>NC_089771.1:10308610-10311110 GCF_040412425.1 Macrobrachium rosenbergii
CGTTAACATCTGAAAATATATATATACCTTATCTATATATATATATCAAAATATATATATATATATATATATATATATAGAGATATATATATATATATATATATATATATATATATATTTAAAATATATATATATATATATATATATATATATATATATATACACATTCATACATACACTTATAGTATACATACATACATACACTTATACATATATATATATATATATATATATATATATATATATACATACATATATATATATATATATATATATATATATATATATATATATATATATATATATATATATATATATATATATATATATATATATATATATACATACATACATACATACATACATACATACATACATACATACATAATATATATGCACACACACACACACACACGCTAAGAATCGCCACCCTTGAACAAAGCAACCCCTTCCTGGTGCCCTTGATGGGAAGGATTTAGATAGTGGGAGAGACAAATCGCTCTCTGACGCTCCAAAAGGAATCTTGTTTCAGAGTCCAATCACAATTTGGTTCCTTCAGCCTCAGGAATCTTTCAGCTTATCTTAAGACAACAATTCCTTAAGAGTCTTTTTACTGGTGGCCTTTTAAAGGTTTTTTCTTGTAGAAAAATTTTCCTGTGTAATTTTTTTAATTCTTTACTGTTTTGATAATTATATCTAATTTTGATAACTTTAAATGATATATTTCTTTGGAGCAAAAAAAAAAATAAATCGAAGATTTTGGACAAAGATAACCCTTAGTATCTTCTCATAATCATCTTCAGTATTTTATTCAGCATATTATTGACAATTTGTAATAACACATTCTATCAGAAATGAAATAAAAAAAGTGTTTAATATTCTTTTGCTTGCAAAAAACCAAATGATTGTTTTACTCTGTTTCTACAAATTTTCTCCATTTCTCTAAACTTTAGTAGTGCCTGAACTTGATCTTGGGCAGATGTGCCAATAATGGCGTCGTCGGCTTGAAACATTTCATTAATTCTGGAAATATATACTGTATACGAGAGGTGGTGCTTTGCGTTATTTGATAATAATAATAATAAAAAAGGAAATTATCTTTTAAATGAAAATTACTTCTGCAGAAAATGATAAAAATGGGCGTTCTTTCCGTTTAATAACAAAAGATATAAAAGCGAATAAGAGAGATTGGCATAAAAAAAAAGAGTTCTAATTCCGGAAGACGTAGATAATTAATTAGAAAGTTAATCTTTTGAGAAATAAAAATAAAATAGCATTAATTTAGTTACTTAATGAGTACAAAGTATTGGTGCATTAAAAAATATAATACCGTTGATGTTACAAGCAACAGTATTGAAAAAAAAACGACAAGAAACGCGAAGAGAAGTAATTGCTATAAAATTTCTGCATGAATATTTGATTAAGCACTTTAAATGAAAAATACAAAGCGTCTTTTAATTCATTAAAAATAAACCTTTTCGTTTTCTGTAGCAATATATATATATATATATATATATATATATATATATATATATATATATATATATATATATATATATATATATATATATATATGTATAATGTGTCCTTGTGTGTGTATACATGTAATACTGTTATACATATCTAAATATCAGAAGGCAATATATATTTATATATGTTATATATACATATACATCCCCCTATAGGTATATATATATATATATTTCTTTGCTCTCATATATATATACCTCTCTATATATATATATATATACAATGACACTCACACACTCTCACACACACACACACACATTCCATTAAATATATATATATGGGTCATATATATATATGATCTTTTATAAAAATATTTATTATTTAAAGCAACCCAACAAGTAATGAATTAACAAAGCAAGGTTAAAATGCAATAAATGAATTATCAAATGAATCGCTTAATATCAAATCTCATTGTTTCGGGAATATCCCCTGATGGGGAATTATCACAGAAGGAGAATTTAAAATTGATAAATGGACAAAGGTATGCATCTGTCTGAATCTCGATCCCACCACACAGATACGCATCCTCTCACTATGTTCCAGTCGACGTTACCACTGAGCTATCAAGAGAAGTATAAGCACAATTGCCGAGTCTCCCAAAATTTATTTACCCGACAGAGCGGGGAAATTGTCAGATCATTTAGGTCGGCGTTAAAAATGTTCCACCATGATAGTTCTTTGGTAACAGTTTGGAACACGCAGCTCTTTGTATGATATTTTTTTTATCACACCGTTGAGTTCTATACAATCATGAACCTACAAATGTCGCTTCATATGAAATCCAAGCGACATTTTGTAGGTTCATGATTTTATAATAAGTTCAACACATTTCTCTGTTCTTTCTGCACCAAACGATGCGTTAACAAACGTGAATGCGCTTGCAATACTGAACTGGACCTGTCATTTTCCCGTGGATTCAATATATATATATATACTATATATATATATATATATATATATATTATATATA
>NC_089771.1:10313610-10318610 GCF_040412425.1 Macrobrachium rosenbergii
TATGTTATTGATGGGGGATTTCTGATTCATTGAGTTGTTTGGCAAAAAGGAGAGATATTCTCATCAATTCTAGACAGATACACTGAGTATGTAAAAAGGCACTACCAGACAAATGTCACTGTTGTATTTGATGGATATCCAGAAAACCCGACAGAAAACAGTACGAAATGTGCTGAGCGTGCTCGTCGAATGATTAATTCTACCAGACACACCATGTTTGACGAAACAATGCCAGCAACATCAAGTCAATTTCTTTCCAATGAGAGAAATAAGAGCCGGCTTATCGCAATGCTCAAAGCTAAATTGACCAATGAGGGTTTAATTGTAAAACAGGCACCTGAAGATGCTGATACACTGATTGTTACTACTGCTATTGAAGGATGTACCAAAGCTGAATCAGTAACAACAGAAGCAGAAGATGTGACCTCTTAATTATCCTTACAGGTTTGGGTGGAGCAAAGGCAAATATATACTTTTTAAAACCAGATAGAAGAAATACTGAAAGCAAACTGCATGAAATTTGGATCAGTCATTCAGGACAACATTCTTTTCTTGCATGCATTTAGTGGGGCTGATACTACTTCTGCCTTTTTCAGGCAAGGAAAATTGAAGTTTATAAGTGTGTTGGAAAAACATGAAGAACTAAGAGATCATGTTGCCTGATTAAAGAACTTTAATCTGCAGAGCCAGAATAAAGGAGGAAGGCCAGCCTTGTGAGACGATTTTCCAAACTATTAGAAAACGGGGAGTATCGAAAAACATGTGCGACCATTTTTTCAACTGTAACTCAAAACCCTGCAACATATCAGAAAAATGAATAGAAGAGTTTTATAGAGAATGTTATGTAGAATATTTTATATTTCGTATTATTTTCACTAAAATGTGTCCTAGAGAGATATTTTCAAAAACTGTTTTTCGCTGCCATTTTTTCAAGATGGTACAAATCCGGGGTGGTAGAGGTGCAAGATTAATATGTTATTAAGTTCGTTATTGTGAAGAAAATAAAAAGTTATTGCAGCTTTCCCCGATTTTTTTTTCCTTATTCAACTGCCTATTGACTGGCCTAAAAGAAAATGGAATCCAGATCAGAAAGGAAGATATAATCAAACAAGAGTCGACCTCACAAAAAAAAAAAAAGTATACCTTAGTTTTACCAGACCACTGAGCTGATTAACAGCTCTCCTAGGGCTGGCCCGAAGGATTAGACTTATTTTTTCGTGGCTAAGAACCAATTGGTTACTTAGCAACGGGACCTACAGCTTATTGTGGAATCCGAACCACACTATAGCGAGAAATGAATTTCTATCACCAGAAATAAATTCCTCTAACTCTTCATCAGCCGGTTGTGACAACCCGCCCATCGAGTTGCTGTAGTCTGAAGCCTGAACCGAGTCGGCCAACAAAGGGCTATCGACCTCACAAACCTTATAGATATGGTCAAAACTCAAACACAAATAATTCAACCCAAGTGAACTATTCCGCTCAAGGAGCGACACCAAAAACAGCCTGTGAAAACTGCGGGTATACAAATAATTTTACAAACGAGTGTAGAAAACCTAGAATCTGCATGGTTTCTAAGAAAGTAGGACATTTAACAAAGAATTGCTGGTTTGGAACACAAGAAGGAAATAAAGAAATAGTTGAATTAAGCAGTAATCGCTCAACATCAAATAAGTCTTCAAGTCAATGACAAATTATCCCTACACATAATATCACAAGAGAGTCCCTTCAAGAAGATAATATAAAAGTAGAAGAATTAGCAATAAGGGAAGTGAGGGTTCATCCGCACTATCCATATTGCAGAGTAAAGAAGTTGTATTTTCCATGGACGAAGAAGAAATAATCAGAAAGGATTTACCTATCATTAAAGTTCCACTAAATAACAAATTATGTAGAGCACTTATGGATTCAGGTAGTAGTGTAAGCACAATTGATAAACATACATTAACAAATTACTTAGGCGTTAAAGAAACGCTAATTCAGGGTCAAAGCAAGATAATAAAAGGAGTAGCGGGTAAACAGATTAAAAGTTTAGGAAATGTGAACTTAGAAATAGACCTTTCGTCACATAAAACTGAAAGTTTTATAGTTCTAGAAGACAGATTCTTTCCCGCACAGGTGTTGTTCTCACTTAAATTAATGAAGAAATGTGGAATCATCCTAGATTGCAGAGAAGGAAGAATTAACCCGACACAAGATAATAAAAAGAGCGTATGCTTTACGCTTGAAGAAGAAAAGCTTCACCCAAATCTGATCAATTTGTCTGAGACGACTTCAACAAGCGAGAAAGACATACATAAAATAAATTATCATCAAGAGAACAATCAAAATAAAATGGAAAGGAATAGAAAAGAGGAATTCCCACCCTTACAGACTAGAAACCCAAGAAGACGTGCACATCCAGAAATTATATCCTCCAAAGAAAGAAATGACCCAGAAATAAATTATGGTGATCACCAAGGTTCTGAATATGACGAAAAACAAGGCACCTATAATGATAAATATACAGAGATAAATACAGATAGTTATAGCAATATAGTATTGAGTTGTGATAATGAAAGGAATTTACTAAATGAAGTATTGTTGTTGAACAAAATAAATAAAGGAGACATAAATGATGTAATAGCAGTAACTGAAGAAAATAGTGTTGATGCAGAACATTGTTACTTTGCAGAGATAAAAGATGAAGAAATATGCTGCGTAAGCACTGCTGATGATAATAAAGTACAATTCATACTAAATAGACAAGTAATTTTGCATCGAAAGTGTTTAACAAAAATACATTCAAGGGGAAAAGAAGAGGTAGAAGTTAAAGACGTTCTATTAATAAGTGAAGAGTTACCAGAATTTGTCAGAATGGATAATTCTTTAGTCCACATGAAGGGTGATACTTGTGAAGTTTATGTCCAAAACTACTCAGATAACAAAACTAACACTACATGCAGGCATTGTCTTTTTGCAAAGGAATACTCCATAACAACCGTTACTAACACTAGAAGAAAAAGCATTTTTCCCTGTAACTGGTCAAAGGTCTGAATTAAGCAAAGAGGTGAATAAAACAGATTTTCTAGAAAATAAGAATCAATTAATTAAGGTATTAGAAAAATACAGAGATGTAATAGCTATAGAAGGAGATAAATTAGGTAGAACAAATGTCCTAAAACATAAGATTTTGTTAGGTGATGGAACAAACCGTTCTTTATTCCCTAATTACAGATTACCAATAAGCCAAAGACCCATAGCTGATAATTTGGTAGAAGAGATGAAGAAAGATGGGGTAGTCATTCCCTCTAAATCTCCACATAATTCTCCATCACTACTTGTTCCAAAGAAAGATGGAAATTGGAGCCCAGATAGATTACAGAAAGTTAAATTCCAACAATTCATCCCAGATAGAATGCCAATGCCAGTAATTCAAGATATGTTAGCTCAGTTAGAGGTGCAAAATATTTTCATCTTTAGATTTACCGAGTGGATAATACAAGTACCTTTTAGACGAAGACAGTCGAAACCATACACAGCCTTCAGCACACATAAAGCATACTACAATTTGGAAGTCATACCATTTGGACTCATTTCGGCTCCTTTAACGTTTTTTAGATTAATGTTACAAATACTAGGGGACAGGAAATATTGCAGTTTACTTAGATGATGTTATTTTTAGTAAAGACTTAGAAAGTCACCTCAAAACTTTAGAAACAGTACTAGAAAGATTAAGAAGAGCAGGACTAAAAATCAAATTAAAGAAATGTCAATTCCTAATGAAATCCTTGGAATACTTAGGTCATGTATTTAGTGAAGATGGACTGCGAATGCAAGCAGGCAAGATAAAGGCAATAGTTGAATATTCATCTCCTACAAATTTGAAAGTATTGGAGACGATTCCTTGTGAATGGTAGGTTACTAAAGACCTTCATTAAGGGTTTTGGTTACAATAGCCAAACCATTAACAGAATTAACAAAGAAGGATGTCAAATATGAATGGAATAGAGAGCAAGAGACAGTCTTCCAAACACTAAAGAGTAAAGTGACCAGGAATCCTGTACGAGTATTAGTCTACCCAGACTTCTCCAAAGACTTCTACTTAGCCTGTGATGCCTCAAGTACAGGGCTAGGGGCTGTATTATTGCAAAAGGACAAGACCAGAATGAGAGCAGTATATTACGCCAGTAGAGTCTTAAATGCAGCAGAGAGAAATTATAGCACAATAGAAAGAAAATGTTTAGCATTATGCTGGGGATTAAAGAAATTTAGACACATAAAGTCAATGTACTTACTGATCACAAACCCATTTGTGATTTATTTAAGAAGAGAACTTTTACAAATAACATGGTTCATTAGAATTTGGTTCATTAGTGTGTTAGAATTTGCTCCAGAATTCAGATATATCCCAGGGAAATTTAATACACTAGCAGATGCATTATCCAGATCCCAAGAAGTAACAGAGAAATGCATTACCACTAATACTTTTTGTTTTAGCTGTCAAGTAGTAGACTTAGATTTAGAAAGTGTACAAATACAACAAGGTAAGGATACATAAATCAGGCAGATAATAGGACAATTAATGACAAATCAATGGTTTATTATATAAAAGACCAACAGAGAAGAATGGTTATTCTCGTCTATAAATCCCAAAAACACTAATCAGAGAAGTTTTAGAACTAACCCATTCATACAAGTTAGCAGGACATCCAGGAATCAAAAAGACAAGTAGAATCATGACCAGAAATTATTTTTGGCCACATTGTAGTGAAGATGCCAAGAACTTTGTACAAAATTGTGAAGTTTGTAATAGAAACAATGGTAAAGTAAATCCAAAGGTTCCACTTGAAAACTATCCATCCGAACTCCAACCATTTCATTGCGTGAGCATGGATTTTTTAGGTCCATTTCCTACCACTGTTAGAGGGAATAAACAAATTTTAGTCTTTTTAGACTATCTAACAAGATATGTAGAGATTGTACCAGTAAGAAATAGAGATGCAATTACAGTAGCAGAA
>NC_089771.1:10323610-10326110 GCF_040412425.1 Macrobrachium rosenbergii
ATAAAAACACTCTCACAGATGCAAAGTGAACCGACTTTCTTGCCTAGAACAGTTTTCTTGGTGCTAGCCTTCTTAATTAAGCTTTGGCATAACATGCCAAAGTTTCCCTGCATTTTAGTAGAATTAGCAGCCCATTTTTCTGGTCTACTAACCATTTCTCTTCCTTTTTCCTGCTGTACCGAGTGTTCAGCCTCATCAACAGATGGTTCCACAAGTTGGGAACCACTGCTGCTGGTGGCATTGGCACTGGCTTCAAGACTGATGGGGTTGGCACACTTGCCCACACGTATTGGGCAGCTGGTGTCACAAGGGGATGGGTCATCACATTCTGTATCATTATCGCTGTTATGGGGATTCACCCATTCATTATCAGATGTATCACTGTTATTATAATAGCAATAATAATGAGATAATCTTCTCTTTCTTATCAAACCACTAGGCCTAGCCTTCCCTTTACCTATTCCCTTTCCTTTCTTCTCTTCATTATCACTGCTTACCTCTTTACCATTACCTAATAAGACTTTTTTTAAAAACTTTGCATTTAGGGTGATTTTGGATCATAAAGGAGGCGACGCGAGCGTTATTCTTTATGGAACATTTTTCCTGAATCTTGAGAGGAAGGATTCTAAGCTGAATTTCACTGAAAGTGGCGTATAACATGTATCTCAAGTGATGGATTCAATTGTAGGACGCTGTATATAGTATTGGGTATAGTATGGTGTAATTCGAAGTCGTCTCTTCGAAGAAGTAAAACGTAAGATATAACAAAAATACAGCACATTCCTTCATTTATACAACTAAATTTCTTTTATCTCAATGCTCCAGAAATTAAAACTCATTCAGATTTTATTCTTTATCAGAAATGGATTTAAAGTGGATTTAAAAACTTGGTCTGTTGCTAAGAAAATTTATAAACTCAATCAAGGTGCATTAATATTACGTACACATCTTTTCAAATATATTTCCAGAGAGGAAACTTAATCTATATTTGGATCTCTGAGGAAAATTCAATTGTTCCTTTTAAATCGTTTCAGCTTTGCGAGAATTTGCTCCCCCGTACTAATTACATATGCAAATTTAGCAGAGAAGCAGCGACAGCCACAAATTATAAGGGTGAGAGAAAGTTTTAGAACTGTTTCCTCACTTTCAAAGGACCTGTTTACTGTAATAATAATAATAATAATAATAATAATAATAATAATAATAATAATAATAACCCACAATTATATAAAAAAATATATTACTCTTAGCAACAACAATAATAATAATAATAATAATAATAATAATAATAATAATAATAATAATAATAATAATAATAATAATAATAATAGACTTTCCTTACTCTCACATGGGGCTGTTTACAATAACAACAACAACAACAACGCCACCACCACCACCAACAACAACAATAATAATAATAATAATAATAACAATAACAGAATTTCTCAAAATACTCAATAGCTATGAGAATGACATACGAAATCACCATTTTGACTATAATCACAGTCATGAAATACTAAGTACATCCCAGGATATATAATACTAATTCTGATTGAATCAACTGATTGTCGATTCTACACAAGACTGCGTAACTCATCTGATGAATATGGATGCCTAACACTGGATAGCCAGTATCAAGTGACACGTCATAATTAAAGACAATTCCCGGTAGTTAGTCAAACGGACAAGATGATTAGTATGGTAGGATTATTCTGGTAGGATTGATGTGGGGATTAGAATTGGATTTCTTGTTATAAATCACTTTACGTTTCTTGGTTTTAAAAACGAGAAGATTGTATATATATATATATATATATATATATATATATATATATATATATATATATATATATATATATATATATATATATATATATATATATATATGAATACACACACACGTATACACACACACACACACACACACACACACATATATATATATATATATATATATATATATATATATATATATATATATATATATATATATATATATATGAATACACACACACACGTATATATATATATATATATATATATATATATATATATATATATATATATATATATATATATATATATATATATATATATATATATATATATATATATATATTGGTACCTCAGTTAACGAACAGTCCTGTCCATGAACAAATCAGGTTACGAACCAGATGTTCAAAAATGATTTGTTCCGGTTCTCGGGCCGTGCTTCAGGCCGCGAACACACAAACATCCCCGAAAAGGGTCCATTGGAAGCGCCCCAATTTTTTAGTGGAGGATGGAACATCATCATAAGTGTAGCTGTTGATGAAATGCAGAGAGAGAGAGAGAGAGAGAGAGAGAGAGAGAGAGAGAGACTATTGCTCTGTTAGGCTGTTGCACCAATATATCGATTGCAGGAGTCGAATAATAGTTGTATTGAGAATAATGATAATTTTAATAAAACTGTTGGTTTACTGTATCTAATCATATAGCATGTATTATTGTCATATCATTG
>NC_089771.1:10331110-10341110 GCF_040412425.1 Macrobrachium rosenbergii
CCGTTCCCTTAGCCATCCAATGAGTGAACACGGATCCGGTGTTTATGAAACACCGAAGCAGTTGAGCAAGTAACTAATGTCGCACCGTAAGGGCATATGGGAACGAGAAGGACTAGTGGGAAGCAGGTGTTTTTCTTGAGCATAGAGTAGTCTCCTATTCTAATATCGTTAAGAAAGTGATCGTTAAAATTTTTATTGTTGACGATACTGGGTTTGAGCGTAAAATGTGCAGTTAAGGAAATATGCGAAATAAATCTGAGAATAAAAGTGCTTAGGAAGTCAGTATTCATGAATTAGTATTTCCTATAAATTATCGTATCTTATCAGCCGTAAACACTGATGCTGAAATGTTTTGTATTTGTCTTGTGGACAGTCATGTCTGTTGATAAGATACGATAATCTATAGGAAACACTAATTCATGAATACTGACTGCCTAAGCACTTTTCTTCTCAGATTTATTTCGCATATTTCCTTAACTGCACATTTTACGCTCAAACCCAGTATCGTCAACAACAAAAACTTTAACGATCACTTTCTTAACGTGTCCAGCAAGGCAAAGGAGGAGCCAGAACAGGAGAGTTGGCGCCCCCCTCGTTCTGAACCCTCCACTTGGGTTGACTGACGCCATGCCGTCGTCGTTATAGAAAACGTGACGAAGACTGACCTTTGTGCCACCTAGTGAGATGCAATGTGTATCTCAAAAGGTTATTTATAGACACTGCAACAGAAATCGCGAGAGAGAACGCTCAGAACACAACCTGAGGACAGATGTCCTTACCTTGCCTGTCCTCTGAACCACGTGTTCGACCCTAAGGGTCGAACCAGTATACTTTGTAGTGGCATTTTAATTCCCTCCTTCATTGCCAGTGCCCTAATGAAGAAGGACACAATCATCTTGATGAAGGTAATGTGCCAGAATAAGGTTCTTTTAGTCAGTCACGTTCCCTCTTATTTCTCTGCCTGATTTTTCTTTTTTATTTTCCTTTGTGCAATCACCTTCAGTAATTTGTGCTGGGGCATTCAGTGCTAACGTAATTATGCATTAGTGCTGAACTGAGTTATTTGGCACCATCTGTGCATTCCTCAGTTTCCCTTTGAGTGTCTTATTATTATTGCAAGTAACCATCTTGCATACATTTGCAGATAGGCCTCGACTGTGGAATCTCTCGGCTGATCCATGTGCAGTTCCCCTCCCCACTGCGATGTTCCCTGTTACGAAGACATTGCCAGCATAGAATATTTATTCTGTGTAGGATTCATTATTTTAGCAGGCCCTTGTTATTACCTGCCCAGTAATTCGCCATTCTTCCGATCTGTGTTTGTTATGTAAATAAAATTAGTTAAGAGAACCCTTGAGTTTACGTAATTTTTCCCTCACATGAAGAAGGCCCTAAGCCATAGATTTCCCTTGCTTGGCTACGAAGTGTCCTTACAATTATCAGTGGAATAGCAACTGCTAGCTGGTCTGCATAATTAGAGACGATCCTGATATCATACCCCCTCCATTTTAAGCACATGAGAAGAGCCAGTTCCACAGTGCAAGTATGTGTCAAAATATTTTGTTTAGGTTTATGCTACGTGCGAAAAGTGACTGCAATCAGCATTAGGTAATTGATAGACCACATGCATGCCAAATTAGTTCACGAGAAGAGAGAGCGTATAACAATTCCATGAGATTTTTGTGCTATCGCCTGTTAGCTGCATGTTTTAGGAATAGGAAGCTAGTGAGTAACTCAGCTGAAGAGTTAATAAAAGGAATAAAGCCCCCATTCATTCGTTTGCACAATAAGGACAATTTGAAAGTTCCTAATTCCCAGATAGGCACACTGTAGGGAACCACCAAGGCTTTGACTCCAGCTATTTTCACATAGCTCTCTCTCTCTCTCTCTCTCTCTCTCTCTCTCTCTCTCTCTCATGCTCAATCGATAGGAAAAGCTAGGAAGTATTAAGGAGTCCAAATTTCCGCTCTCAAGACGAGAGAATGGTAAATTCCGACACAGAATCTTCAATTCCAGGCCACGAGGGCCCATGCCTAACTGTCCGCCATCTTTGATTTATGAGTTCCATTAGAAATTCCATTGTTATAAAAACAGCGTTCATATACCCCTTTCTTTCGCTCGCTAATTTTTATCCATACGTCTGTGCACCTTCGTTGCATTTTTGAAAGCAATAAACTTTAGCGAGAATTCCCTCGTGCATTCATTACTGCGGACAGGTCGAGTGTGGGACAAAAGGGTAAACAGGTAGATGGGCGGTCAAGAGACCCCGCCCCCCACCACACGCCTGACTCATCCATTGACGGCAGATGTCTTGAGACTAAACATTGGAGGATGAAGCCGAGCCTGAAACCTGGCTCGACCATATTGAAAAGGTATTGACGACCTATCAGCCCTCTACAGAAGAAATTTCTCTGATCCTGGGACGGCACCTTGAAGGAAAGAGTGCCATTGCATTCAATGCTCTCCCCCCCCTGAGGATCAAGGAAATCTTGACCTTGTCCGCCAAGCTATCATAAAGGCTTTTGAAATAACTCCTGAACGTTGGAGGAAAAGGTGGAGAGATATGCCCAAGGAATCAGGCCAAACCTGGTCTGAGTGGATCTTCAAAAAAACCCAGGCCCTGAAACGATGGCTACAATTTCTGAAAGCCACTAGTGTGGAGGAAGTCCTCAAGCTTTTCCAGCTCGAGGACTTATTATTTTATGCTCTGCCAGCTCTTGCCACTCATTTGTAGGACAAGGCACCTAAGAGTGCTGTTGTTGGGCTGACACATGGGATACGCATCATCCCAATCTTAGTTCCCATGGCCAAAAATTATATCCCTCCTCACCTGCCTCGACCAACTCCAAGCAACCTCACAAGAATGGGCACCCCCATAAGAACCCTGTGTGTGGGTATTGTGCCGTTTGAAGGCTGAGAGTCAGCCAGAAGACCCCTCTATGTCCTAACTGGGACAACACCCTGAGCCACACCTAGGTTGTGGACGAAGTTAGGGCAATAGTGGAGTGGGATAATTGGAAAAAAGTGCAAAAGTTGATACAAGGAACAGATTTGGCATGAGAACTCTTATTATCCCCATAAATCAAAATCAATCTCCGGCCACCTCAATATTTGGCTGTTTCCAAGATGGCTGACACTTTTCCAAAATAGTGGCAAATTTGCTGTATATTTCAAATATTTTTCATTTCATAAGCCTATAAAGTTGCATACTGTCCATATAATGATTGAGAATTTGTATTTTGGCATTCTTACTGTCATGATGAGATAAAGTGAACCCATCTTTCCAATATGGCCACCATATGAACACCATATTTCCAAAATGGCCATCAAAGATAAACAAGTATGTATCTCCTGAGAGAAACCAATATGTTTTGTGTATCAATTAGTTTTAGCAAGTGCAGCTGCAGAGAGCTGTGCAGCTAAGTCCAGATTTGTAGCACTTGCACCTGCCATGACATTCCTTTTTGCAGCCACACTTATTCAGTTCTTGGCAAGATTTTGCTACTATTGGCAAATCTGTCCAATACAGAAACCAGGTGCCATCATACTGTTGCCATCCCCAGTGTCTTGGACTGGGCAAAACTGGATGACATACTGAAGACTGGCACCAAATGTACCCTGCTTGAAAGGCCGCTCTCTTGCAATGCTCTCTAAGAGCAGCCCTTATTGCAAAGAGATCAAGTCTAGCCTCATTTACATTTTTATATGAACTGCTTCTGTCATACATTAGCACCAAGAACTCTTCAATAATTTGCAGGTCTTCATCTTCTATAGCTGCTGGTGTTGAACTTAGTTTGGTGAAGGTGGGTGTGACATGCTGAAACACAGTCCATGTTTGCCATGCATATTTCTTCCCCTTTCCATGAAAGACAGACACCGGGTCACACCCGCTAAATGTATGGAAAAAGGGAAGGGCTGAGGCTTTTGGTCCCATGGCTGCTGCAATTTCATGGATAGGTATCCACCTCATGTCTTTTCCTCTACCAAATTTAATCCATAGTTTGTCCAAACATTAATGACAAGCTTATTTCAACTGGGGGCTGTTGCTTCTGATAAGTGTAATGTGCTTCCCAAGATATGGACACAGCATTTTCACTCCTGTCCGACAGACTGACTTTCTCAAGCCATTCATACTCAAGAGAAAGATGCTTTGAAAGCACAACCTGTTTGTGCCCTGTACTTCCACTGGATGAAAGGAGGGGATTCTCATGTTTAAAGTGAGCGGGAGGTACATTTGTGTAATCTTCAGGAAGAGAAGGTACTTTTTTTTTACTTTGTTCCACTTTGGATGATTTGGGTCAAGTTTCTATCCTCACCCTTTTCATCAGTGCTTGGATGCTAAAATAAAGATATGCCTGTCCCATGGAAGGATGTTTGTGCAGTTGTGGCACTTGGATTATGGTCCAGATTGTCAACAGCACAAGTTGTAAAGAGCCCTTTCTTAGTGTAGTGGGAGAAGCTACTTCTTCCTCCACAGACCTTGTTACAACTGCTTCTCCTAACCATTTAGTCAATTTCAGAACCCTATCATAGCTGATGCTGATTCCAAGGTGATGGAATGTATCAATTAATTGATGCTTCCTGGTTTTTGCAAAGACCAGGAGACCAATATATATTGAAAACAGAGGTTCTCTTGAATTGGAATGTCTGGAGAATGTTGAAGATGCTGGATTCTCTCGACAGTTGAAATGCAAAAGTTGTGCTAAAGCTAGATCAGTAGATGATGTTCCATATCTAAGTTGGGATTTTATATCGCCACCATTTTGTAGCACACTTACAAATTCCAACAAACTTGGTGGCACGGATTCTCTTCTGGTGTCTGCTGTTAAGATTCCATCAAATTCTATCTTATGCTCAAGCATCTGTTTCCTCAATATTTTAGCTGCTTTGGCCACGATTAGTGCATCATTGTAGTCACATGCTGTGGCTAGGGCTTCCCATTTTTCTTTTGTAGGAAAACTAAATTTCTCTTCTATTTTTAAAGTCCTCCAGTTCTGGGAGGGGGGCAAGCATCTGTTCTTTCAACCATGTTCAGTGCACATTTAGCTGTTCCAGTCTTTGTTTGTACAAATCATAAAGTTCTACCATTGTAAAATAGCAGCACCCATCTGTAGTCAACTGCTTGTCTCTTATGTACATCTCAAGCTCAGCAAAAGCATGGGCACATGCCTCTTATCTGTACTGCACATAATCATCTCCAATTTTCTGGGAATTTAGCCAGGCCCTTTCCCTGTTGTACACACCTGTCAGACAAGATGGGTGATACATATGGTCCTGAGAAACAATATCTCCAGCACTAAGCTTGGCCAGAAGTTTCTCATCTAGTAGGTTGGTGGTACATCCTTGCAGCTTTTCATGTAAAGGCAATTTCGTGGCCAATTGTAAATCTTTGATTGGTGCTGGTTGGCCACAAATAAAGCATATTCCTTCTTTCTCAGTCTTAGATTCTTCTGTATCTTCTTCATCTACTCTCTGGCTACTACATGTGAATTTTGCTGATGGGGTATCATCTTCTTTTCTTACAAAATGACTTCCTTTTCCTTTCTAGTTTTGTTATTTTGAACTTCAGCATACATGATTCGTGATATGTTGCTTTGTTATTTTCAAAGGTCTGCAGAATTCCATCACCTTCATCAAGCCTTTTGGGATGAAATGGTATAGGCATTGCATTTAACTTATAGAATTCAGGAATGTTTGTAGGAAGGGTAACATAGCCAGCACCAGATGCATCAACTAGTCTTTCACGTGTGTCCTCTTAGCACAAGCAACAAAGCTTTCAGTTAGTCCTACTATCTCAGTTCAGGAAAGATGTTGACTTTCAAGATTGTCTTGCCATTGCTTTTGCTCTATGGGCTGAGGGTTTATCCTTTTACCACCTACTGTATACAACATATATGCACTTTCAGATATGGGATACAACTAGGCTCAGATATGTCATAATCCTCCCCTAGCCCGATCATTCATCCAATGCTGTTTAATTCCAGTGTGATCTGTACACCATCTAGAAGACTAAAGCCCCATCTTCCATGGCTTGGCTCTCCTGTACTGGCACATCCTGTCAATTCAAGTGCAGCTGTTTAACTTTGAAATGGGGCTGGCTAAACAGCATTTGGGAAACTAATAACAAATCTCTGCCATTAGCTAGCACTGAACCCCATGCTGGGTTTCACAGCTATAGTGTCAACCAGTGTGCCCTCATAATACACTGACACTATACTATTACACTTTTACATTAAGTTTATTACCCACTTTTTTTTCTAAATGAGGATGAAAATTAATTAACTGGGGACTGATTGATTTCTAATCTACAAAAAATGAACTGCTCAGGCTGAAGTTACCCCAAATCCATGCATTACCCGACCTTTAGCCTCATATGTGAGTTTAAGTACCAATTTTTGGCATTTTGGCAGACATTTTTGATATAGTGACAGCCATCTTGGATATTTCTATGCAGAGAAATGATGTATCTACATATATAAAGGCTTGTTTTTAATATTTTAATATAAACTGGGAGTGACTTAGGGATTTCAAAATGATTAATCAATTAAATACCAATATTCAAATGTCCACAGGACGCCATTTTGAAAACCTGTCGGCCATCTTGGAAAATGCCAAAATTTTGTGTGGCTGGAGGTTGATAATGAGGCCAAGGGACAAGAAGAATAGTTGAGCCAAGTTTCATGCTTGTACCACCATTTGCACTTTTCCCCTATTTTTTTGTAGTTACCCACTCCACTATAAAGAGCCTGCTCCCTCCTATGGGACAGTACCAGGTAAAGATTATAGCCGGACTTATTGACCGGCTTGTGAAATCTATGGGCACTCTGCCCAGTGGGCAAAATGCCCTAATAAAAATAAATCAAGTACTCCTGCCCTTGCCTTGGCAGTCAGCGATCCAACATCTTTAGGTCCTTCAGCCCAGGGTCCCATTGATGTGGCACTTCCCAGAGGTAGGTGCCCTGCCAGCCAGGTCAAAGCATTTGATGATTCTGGTGCACAAATGTCCCTCATAAGGAAAGACAAAGTTCCCCATGGAGCTATCATCAACAGACGTAAAATCATCACGATGGAGGGTATCAATCACTTTAAAATGATATTCCTACTGTCAAGTTGAGGATCACGAGACCTCATAGATCTGAAATTTGTGACCTCGCAGTCACCAGATACATTCCTGGAGGTTATGACATCCTCCTGGGACAGGACTTCCAATCCCCACCTAAGTTACAGCAATCCAGGGGTCCAAACCCCCAGAAGCATTTTTTAGGCACAAGTAAAACTCAAACACCTGATTTCGTTCCACTGCCAGTGCCACCTGAGTGCATGTGCAGTGGCCCCTTCTACCAAGATCAATTCCCGATCCCATTCCAGTGGCTGGCCCTGCCCCAGTGCCAGTGTCCCAAATAGATCCCCCTCCAGGAGATCCTACTCTTGATTCACAATCTCTGCCATTGTCACTTGGGTGCACTGAGCAGTGCCAAGCCATGTACCATTCTGAATGACGAGCAAATTCAAAATTAATTATTAGTGCCTGGCCCTGCCTTAGTGCCAGTGCTAGAGCACGCCCCTGATCTCCATTCCAGAGATCCAAGTCTGGGCCCCCTCTCTCCGCCCGGCTTGGCGGACCTTTCCGACCACAGTGAAACCTCACCCAAAGGTGCGGCCTTGCAACCCGTGCCTGAGCTGGTCATTCTTACCTGCGAGCCTCTCACGCCCCCTACAACTGCTGCCGCCCTGTCTCAGTCTGCTGCAGACACATCAGTGAGTAAGGATTCTGCCATGTCTCAATTGGCTGATGAACTCAAGGAACTGCGATGGATCATGGTAGAGCTTGCAAAGAAGGCCCCTGCGTCAGCTGTCAAAGAAGCTGACACAGGTGGCACTCAGTTACCCTCCTCGGATTGAGGTGCCACTGATTCCCCGACCAAGACAAACCATCATATTAAGGGAGGTCCGTGGAGGTAATACCACGGCGTGGATAATTCCTGGTAGCTTGAAGAGAGCCCTGAGCTCTCCTGGCACCCATGCCAAACTGGCACAGTGCCATCCCTTTTCCCTACGAAGACTTTGGCACCTCTACCCAAAAGAGGATGTCAGGGGCCTTCACCTATTTATTCCCTCTATAACTCTATCCCTTATTGTTTCCTTTAACCATTTCACTTCCTTACTTTTGATTATTACTCACATTTATTTTATGCCTTACCAAGGCCCCTATTTTACGTTAATCCCTTCTGCCCATGCAGAGTGCCAGTGATATCCTAACTGTAGACATTCTACGACTTCCCTTTCATGCCTACCGCAGCATGATACATTTAAAATATGATATGCCATCGCCATTAGATATTAATATATGAGTACCAACTTGGCACAGTGCCATTTTCCTAGATGCTGGAAAATGATCCTGCCGGAGGGGTTGCTCCCTGTGGCTACCTTTGCGGCCGTCTTGGGGTAAGAAATGATCCTAGCTGTCTTCCATAGGCTAAGGAATGTAATTTTGGCATATTTAATCATCATCTTTATTGTACAATCATTGATTACTCTGAATCTGTCAGCTATTCTCTTTGTGAACCTCTGTAATAAATCTCGAGTCTCAGACTGGCAACCTTGTGTTTAATAGTGCCCGCATGGCACTGAGCCGTTGCTCAAGCATCGTGGAAACACCTAGCCAAGGTCACGTTTACCTTATTGCAATGACTCTTCAAGGCAGACTAACTGCAGGTGTGCAAAACTCGTAATTGGTTATTATTAAGAGTGCATGAAGTATATTTAGAATTAACCTAGTATTGATTCATTGTTTCAACTATACCATTATGTTATGAAAAATATTCTGAGTAACGCTGCCTTAACTTAATAGGAATTTAATGATAAAATTATGTCTTTTCTAGCAGTAATTATTTATTCTGCGTTACCGTAAATGTCACAGTTTTGTTTGCCTCTTGAGAGTCATTGCTGCACAGAAGTTTAAGTTAAATTATAAGGCACCAAAGGGAAATGAGAGAGAAGTAAAGTAAAGTATTGAAGTGAGTTTGCTTGCTGGTGATCTTTCTCACCCAATCTAGGGTGTGAATGCTAACTAGGTTGGGGAGGTGCAATGGATGGGACCTCTTTTCTCGCAACCTCACCTGTTTTTACATTTGCAACATAATTGAGAAAGAAATAAAAATTGATTTCAGTTTATTTAATTACAAGAAATGTGGGTTTCCACTTGCCCCTTCATAAACTCTCTTCTTCATTCCCCAAGATGGTTAAGCCTCTCTCCTGTTCAAAGTGACTGCTTCTAGGCCTAATTCCAGCTGATTGTTGGACCTCCTCTGTGTCCAGCAAGGCAAGGGATGAGCCAAAAAGAAAATTGCCCCCCCCCCTCTTTTCTGAGCCCTCCATGTGCGTTGACTGACTCCATGCAGTCGTCGTTATAGAAAATGTGACGAAGATTGACCTTTGTGCCACTAGTTACATGCAATGTGTAATCTCAGAAGGTTATTTACATACACTGAAACAGAAATCGCGAGAGAGAACGCTCAGAACACGACTTGAGGACAGATGTCCATACCTTGCCTGTCCTCTGAACCACGTGTTCGACCCTAAGGGTCGAACCAGTATACTTTGTAGTGGCATTTTAATTCCCTCCTTCATCGCCAATGGCCTAATGAACAAGGACACCATCATCTTGATGAAGGTAATGTGCCGGAAATAAGGTCCTTTTAGTTAGTCACGATCCCTGTTATTTCTCTGCCTGATTTTTCATTTACTTTTCCATTGTGCGATCACCTTCAGTAATTTGTGTTGGAGCATTCAGTGTTAATGTAATTATGCATTAGTGTTGAACTAAGTTATCTGGCACCATCTGTGGATTCCTCAGTTTCCATTTGAGCTTCTTATTATTGCAAGTAACCGTCTTGCATATATTTGCAGATAGACCTCGACTGTGGAATCTCTCTGCCAATCCATGTGCAGTTCCCCTCCCCACTGCGATGTTCCCTGTTACGACTAAGTCTTCAGCTAG
>NC_089771.1:10348610-10356110 GCF_040412425.1 Macrobrachium rosenbergii
TATAGAGAGAGAGAGAGAGAGAGAGAGAGAGAGAGAGAGAGAGAGAGAGAGAGAGAGAGAGAGAGAGAGAGAGACAAACAAGACGAAGAAAAGGAGGTGATACATAATCAACTTTATTTCCAGCCAACGTTTCAAAGCATGGCTTCACCATCAGGGCTAAAATACAAAAATAATAACAATTAAAATCAACACATAGGAATCAGCAAAATTATTAATGTTAAAATATAGATATTAAAACCTTAACATAAAAGTTAAAACCAACGTAACGCCTCAAGAAAAGAAAACTGAGTGAGCAAGAAGGGCACCAAAAGGACGAAGAGACCTCTTAAGCAATAAACAGAGGGGCAGAAGAAGACTGACTATTCAAAGATGGAACCAGATGTTTGATGGTTAACGACTCGAGGATATGGAGTGAAGTTTCATCAGCAGCTTGCTCTAAGACTTCAAAATCGTCATAGGAAATACAAGATTTACATTGTTTAGAATGTTCCCTTATGTTAGGAAACTCCTTCTTACTCAATGTACACCCTGTTCTATGGCTAACGCCACGATGAGAGTCAACTTGCACTTTCAGCATTCTTTTGGTGGATCCGACGTAAGTCCCCAGATTACACATCTCGGGCAAGTATACTTATAGACCACCAAAGAACGCATAAGGCTGGGAGCAGTGTCTTTAAATCTAAAAAGAGATCCAGTGGTTCTTGGATTCCTTAGAAAGGGGTTTGGGATTGAGACAGTAAAAGTATTTCTTTAAATCTGCCTCAATGTAGTTAAAAATTTTTCATCGTTCGTTAAAGGCAAAGAAACATGAAAATCAAGTTTACGTACAGTAATTTTTGGCTGAAATTTTTATCAATATACCGTTTATAATATAAGGGGCGAAATGAGCATGAACAGCAGCTAAAAAACCACTTTTCTACTTTTTCAAAGTAAAGGTGCTGCTGAACAATTTTTAGAATTCGCTAACAATCGCCATCCTAGTATTACATCTATCATAGAACATGAAAACAATGAGTGCCTTCCTCTCCTAGATGTGTAAATTATCAGATGCAACCAGCACTTCTTCACTTCTGCCTTCTGGAAACAAACGTGTACTGGTCTTGGTTCAAATTTTTATAGTTCATGCTTTTGAAATTTTAAGCTTAATAGTATTTTAACGTTCCTGCATAGAGCCTTTTTCTCTCTCTTCCGACTGGCTCTCTTTTCATAATGAGGTTGAGTTCCTAAGAAAATACTTTCAGAATAACTGCTACCCCAAACTCTTATTTGAGAAATATCTCAAAAATTCTTAAATAACAAATTTCAGCCAAAAATTCCTGTACCTACAATATCTAAACTTGATTTTTATGTTTCTTTGCCTTTTACGAACGATGAAAAATTTTTAACTACGTTGAGGCAGATTTTAAAGAAATACTTTTACTGTCTCAATCCCAAACCCATTGGATCTCTTTTTTAGATTTAGACACTGTTCCCAACCTTATGCGTTCTTTGGTGTTCTATAAGTAAACTTGCCCGAGATGCAATCTGGGGACTTACGTCAGATCCACCAAAAGAATGCTGAAAGTGCAAGTTGACTCTCATCGTGGCGTTAGCCATAGATCAGGGTGTACATTGAGTAAGGAGTTTTCTAAAATAAAGGAACATTCTAAACAATGCAAACCTTGTATTTCCTATGACGATTTTGAAGTCTTAGAGCAAGCTGCTGATGAAACCTCTCTCCATATCCTGAGTCGTTAACCATCAAACAACTGGTTCCATCTTTGAATGGTCAGTCTTCTTCTGCCCCTCTGTTTATTGCTTAAGATGTTTCTTCGTCCTTTTGGTGCCCTTCTTGCTCACTCAGTTTTCTTTTCTTGAGGCGTTAGGTTGGTTTTCACTTTTATGTTAAGGTTTTAATATCTATATTTTATCATTAATAATTTTACTGAGTCCTATGTATTGATTTTAATTGTTGTTGTTTTTGTATTTTAACCCTGATGATGAAGCCATGCTTTGAAACGTTGGCTGGAAATAAAGTTGATTATGTGTCACCTCCTTTTCATCCTCAAGTTTGTTCTACGTATCCGTCTTGCTAAAAGTCAACACTTTCCCGATTATACAAACACACACACACATATATATATACATATAAAATTTTCTACAATGTAATTAAAAGACCTCTTATACTGGCTAGTATTGCATCGTATTGCTTCATCCGAAAAAAAAAAACTTTTTTCAAGTTAATTTGAAAGAATTTGTTCCGTTGTGTTATGAAACTCAACTTCTTTGTAAATAGGGAGGCAGCTGGGAAATCCTAGTGAAGGAGTCTGACAGAAGTTTGGGGATTTGTAAACTCTTTCTGTGGGTAAAACTTTCTTGAAAATCCTTCATATAACATAGTCTTGGCAACGCGGAGGCGCTGGTAACAGGCAGCAAGTAGAATGTGTATTCCTTGTATTTCATAATTTACTTGCGTTTTCATAAATTTTTTTTATTAATTTGTTGTTTTTTTCTTTTTTAATAACTGATCACTCTCTCTGAGTTTCCTATTACCTTCTGTTGCTCATTTCAAATGAACTCAATATATTTTGGAAGCTTCTTGAATTTTAAGTCAATGTCCCTTTTTGTGGGCGTGTTCCATAAGAACAGGGTTCATCTTATGAATAATAATAATAATAATAATAATAATAATAATAATAATAATAATAATAATAATAATAATAATGTGATATCGCGTTATTGCAAGTTACAAGCATGCAACACCAGGCATAATAGAATATATAAGCTTGTACGTTACACTGTCATCAAAACTTCACTGGATGAAAGAAATTTAAGTTAAAAAAAAAAACTCATTACGAAAGGACCGTGCCACCAAATCCTCTTTCGCTTCAATACACAAATACCCTACGCTTCAGGTTTAAAAAACCGAGCGCTTCACATCTCTTTGAAGCCTTTGCTACTTGGTAAATGACCTATTTCCCAGTGAATGGCTGGTAAGTGAGAATTCGCTCCAGTGCCTGAGACTTACGAAGTCAATTCAAGCTGATTTGAACTGCTTATACGTGGAAATAGCGAATGGTTGCTTACTACTGCCTTAAAACTTGTTTGCTCTCATGAAACGTCAGAATACAACAAGTTCCCGAATTTCTTATTATTTAAGCCCCTTTCCTTTCCAACACATGAAGTTATCGGCGCATGAGTAATTATCACTACGTAACTATACGGATTCACGGTGGTATGATTTATTTTCACTGGTATCATTATCATTCTTACTATTCTATATCATTTTTTTTTTATCTGATTTCTCTTCTTGCCCAAAATGATTATAAATCTAATTTATTGAAGGTCACCATGTTACAAGAATAGCAAAAATCCTGAAAACCTTTACGAATATTTCTGAAAATATAATGGCTCCAAACATAATTCTAAACGCTCTGGACAAGAAACTTAGACATTTATTATTATTATTATTATTATTATTATTATTATTATTATTATTATTATTATTATTATTATTATTATTATTATTATAATTATTAATATTAAAAATACTCATGGTAGCATGAATCTTGCAATGTAAAAAACAAATCCACAGTTATGTATGATTACAAATGCATTTAAAAATAAATCTATACGGAGAGCTTTCGGGAATCTGTTCGATTCACCCTTTTCAAGACTCCCGAAAGCTCTCAGTATGGGTTTATTTTTAAATGCATTTGTACCCATACATAGCTGTGGATTTGTTTCTCCATTATTATTATTATTATTATTATTATTATTATTATTATTATTATTATTATTATTATTATTATTATTATTATTAGTAGTAGTAGTAGTAGTAGTAGTAGTAGTAGTAGTAGTAGTAGTAACAGTATTGTTACTGCTGCATTTCCGAGGTTTTCTAAAGATATAAATTAATATAAGAATATAAACTGAAGAATACATGATCACGTATGCCTGAAGCATATCTTCTGCCCTTAGCTCCAAATTCCCGTGAAAGAAGAAGAGTCGCTTTTCACGATGAAATGAACGCATAACTGCCTCCCGTAATCTCACTTTCATATTATGGAAATACCTTAATATGTCATCCGGTGGGACGAGTCTGATTATAAATTCAAACGGAATTCTCCAGCTGCATCTTATTACCAGAATTAAGTTGATTTTGTCTTTATTATTGAGAATTCTCAGATGTTGGCAGACTCTAAGAGTTTATTTATACCGCGCAGTTGTCGTCTTGGGAACAAATGTGTGTTTGTGAAATAGAGGAAAATACAAAACAAAGATATTGCAAAATATTGTTCAAAACTTGTATGAATATATCATGTCTCTCACAGCCCATACTCCTTCATATTTTGATAAAAATAAAGCATTTCTGTTGCTTTCAACGTGTCTGAATTATTATTGGCTATTAAGGAAACTTTATTAACGTAAATTACCATAGTAAACCTAAATTAGCAACGTAAATTATAGATGCTCTCAACTATAGAATACTTTCCTATGGAAACTGTTACGAACTGTTGATAGGAACATTCTATAGTTATATATTAACAAGTATTTATGTTACAAGTTTTGTTTGTTTCATACCCATTTAAATTAACGTGAACATATAAGTAAAAAGGAGTTTAACATTTATATCCAATTAAAAAAAAGAGGTTAAGGAAGGCTACACAAAATATAATTACTGAGTTAATAGATAGTATAAGTTTGCTTCAGAGCCTTGAAAAAAAAAAAATAGCTCTAATCAGGTAAACAATTCGTAGAAATTACAGCAATTACCAAGTAACAGATTGCCCTACTGAGGAATTCATAAGACTGAACCTTGATGATAATTGCACTGGAAATTATATTTACGACTGATAAACACTGACAGCCCACTTCGTTAGGGACTTTCGTCATTTTTATTGAGCAGCCACTCAGAGTAAAAGAATGTATTGCAGGTGATATATATATATATATATATATATATATATATATATATATATATATATATATATATATATATATATATATGTATATATATATATATATATATATATATATATATATATATATATATATATATATATATATATATATATATATATATATATATATATATATATATATATATATATATATATATATATATATATATATATATATATCAAAATATATATATCATACCATACATATATATATATATATATATATATATATATATATATATATATATATATATATATATATATATATATATATATATATATATATATATATATATATATATATATGTATGTATATATATATATATATATATAGTTATATATATATATATATATATATATATATATATATATATATATATATATATATATATATATATATATATATATATATATATATATATATATATATATATATATATATATATATATATATATATATATATATATATATATACAGTGCTTCAAAATTAGATTCTCTACAGCATAAACTAAATTGATATGGACAAAAACAAAAGTAATTCATAACAGGTATTTATTTAAGTTTTCTCTGGGTATTTAATATTCTGTGTGGCCTCCATCTGCCTGTACCACAGCCCGCATTCTTGAGGGTATGATTTCCAGCAAATCGCAAAAAGCTGAGACTCAAACTCCATTTCCTGAGCACTTTGGTCACCTCTCTTGCAGGTCGTCGAGGCTTGTATACCATCATAGTTCAGTGTGTGCGCTGTGAACACGATCCTTTAAGATACTCACCAATGTTTTCACACACATTAAGGTCAGGAGCTACCTGAAATTCTCTTGATGAGAAGAAATTCGATACCACTGTTTTGAAGCAGCTCCTGTGTCTGAAGAGCCTAGAAACATGGTGCCTTATCATGCAAAAATGTGACTTCTTCAACAGATAAACACATTTTCAGGATCTTTGAGAAAGGAAATACTCCACCAGTAAGCACAGTTTCTCTGAAGTATTTGCCATTCCATGACTGTCCTTTTTCTTTGATGATCCACATTAACCATTTGGCTGTGAAACAGAGAAAATTCCCAAACATTCAGAAATTTCACAATTTGGTGATAGCGCATGTCATCTCTGATATCATCCAACTTTGCAGCCCAAATGATGTCATTTATATGATTTGGCTTCCTGACTGTGTAAATGAAGAATTCATCTGATTCGGCAATATGGAGAAAGTCAGCTTCATATCAATTTTAAGAAATGAACCACAAAACCATGCATGGTCTTCTCTGTTGCTGAGTGATGTTGGGCTTGCTGATAACATGAAATGGCTTGATACCAGATTTTTCAACTCACGATATACAGCACTATAACTTCTCTTCTTTCCCTTTTTGTTTCTAGTTCAAGCGCCAATTTATGTAAAGACTTTCTTGGTCTACCCACTGCCCAGCTATGATGTAAAAGCTTTTGACTCCTGAGAAAGGACTTCAGGCCTTCCAAGATTCTCACTCTTTTTGCGATGACAGTCATATGGATTTTTTCCAGTTTCTTTTAACAAAGGATTCATCTCTTTAATGTATTTAGCTATCCAGGAACGTGACATGAAGGATGTGCCAGCATCCTGGCCTCTCTGAAGGTTATAGCCTGGATTTGGTCAATCCATCTGATTTCCTCCGAGTCGTTAGCTATGGCTTTATCTAACTCGTCACTCAGTCTGAAATGCAAAAATGTAAAATGAAAAATAGCTTAACAGAAACTTAAAATAATATACTTGTAGACTGGCTATAGCAGAAAACTTCATAACTTTCCATTTGTTCTGTGGAGGGGGTCCCCTCTAATTTCGAAACACCCGGTATATATACGTATACAGATAGATAGATATCATATTACTTGGCTACCACAAATTTATTTCAAGATACAAAAACATTATATCAACATAAGTGTAAACAGTTAACTATACTAATTTACGGCTAAAAAAAAAATGAGAACATTAGTATGTAAGATGCCAAGTTCTTATAAAATCATCATAATATGAACAGGCAAACACTCCCTCAATCAATACATTGCAATGCACCACTGCAATTGCCTTAACAACGCGCAAGCAAATTTCTGAATGATTTACAAGGTTACTGATTGAAGAACAATATTAATCACGATTAATGGATATAATATTGGAAGGGTTACGCCCATTCCAATTCGGCAGATCTGACTATGAATTCAAGCAATGTTATGTTATTGGAATTGTTATTGAATTATAATACAAAAAGGTGGAAAAACTACATGCTTAAATTTTTTATTTATTGATAGAATAACTTCCATTGGTTTTATATGCCAAAAGACTTGTTCATGGAAGGGTGGAAAAAACATTAAAAATGTTACCTTGGAATTTGCTGCATGTTTTCATTGTACATTGTATATATATATATATATATATATATATATATATATATATATATATATATATATATATATATATATATATATATATATATATATATATATATATATATATATATATATATATATATATATATATATATATATATATATATATATATATATATATATATATATATATATTAA
>NC_089771.1:10366110-10368610 GCF_040412425.1 Macrobrachium rosenbergii
GTTCTTTAAGTTAAGGGTCTTAGTGGTTGAGGGCGTGTATGGTAATCATAAAAAAAAAAGGTACAAATATCAAGTAAAATTTATAGCTGGCGATGAAGCTTTCCAAATGATTTGCGCATCATTTCTCATTTCGATAAAAGAAACTAAAATGATCACTGAAAAATTAAGCGAAAAAGTTACCTATACTACAATTTTTCATGATTCAGTTAAACTGTAGCTAGAGCCTTTTCAAACGCATAGGTGGCGCTGATTAGATCAATTACGGACTTTTGATCACAATTCTTCCCATCTCAGTAACAGCAGCCGAACTGAACGACTTGAAGTGAGCGCTACGCACTTTGACAACCCCGTAGGGAAAACACACACATGTAAAAAAAATAAAGTCAACCGAGTTAAAGGCAAGTTTGGTATCAAACTAAAGAGACGATAATTCTTTAGAAAATAAAGAATAAAAGAGGATTAAAATAATAGACAATAAGAGAAAGAGAAAGAGAAGAAGAGGAAGAATCAAAGAAACAAAATACTCGTCAACAGCTCTCTAGCTGAGCGAATCTAATTCTAGACAATCTGTTGCCACTACTTCAGATTATATAGCTCTTATTTGAAGGACGCTTTTAAGCCCGGCCAGCGCTCGAAGGATATTTATAGAACTTTCAGCCCTTGATGGATGACCGGAGGTATCCTATGACTGATGACCCAGGAAGGATGGAAGTGTCACCGGATTTCACTGGGAAGGACTTTATGGGAAGGGAGAGTTATAAACCTTTCCTTTGTGTGTGTGTGTATGTGTATATGTATATATATATATATATATATATATATATATATATATATATATATATATATATATATATATATATATATATATATATATATATATATATATATATATACATATATATATATATATATATATATATATATATATATATATATATATATATATATATATATATATATATATATATATATATATATATATATATATATATATATAAATATATATATATATATATATATATATATATATATATATATATATATATATATATATATATATATATATATATATATATATATATATATATATATATATATATATATATATATATATATATATATATATATATATATATATATATATATATATATATATATATATATATATATATATATATATATATATATATATATATATATATATATATATATATATATATATTCATCAGGCCTTGATATCTCATTTCTGTTTTTCATTTGATGATATGATTACGTATGTTAGAATATTCTGGATCAGCTAAGCAGCATCCCATTCTATAACTATCACCCCAGTAGGAAGCGACCCTCACCTTAAGAAGCCATCTGGTGGATCCGACATATTTTCCAAAATTACATTTCGGACAATTGTACTCATAAACAACACCAGACGACATCAAAGTGGGTAGCCGATCCTTGAATCTGAAGAGAGAACTGATATTTTTTTTATTCTTAGGCATTAATTTGATATCAATGGGCCCTATATATTTTTGAACAGTCTGGATGAAATCCTTCCAAAAAGAGTCATCATATACAAAAGGAAAGGTTGAGAATAATGGGAGTTCTGGTACGTCAGAACTCTCAGGTTGGACATTTTTTTATTAAGCAGTTTTTTAAGAATCCTGTACGTGAGCAGGGAAACAGTTTTTGGAGAAGCGTTATTTTAGAAAGACGATTTCTTGGTGAAAGAGGCATATAAGGGATATAAGGGATATAACACGATGTAAAAGGGTGGGAATAGAGTTTAATTTAAAACTGAAAAAGCAAAAGCTACAGAAATTGGACCCCAGGCCAGTAAAAACTCGTATCATCATTATATAACCTTCAGCATAATATCACCTTCACATCTTCAGGGATATTTACAATAATAAAGTGCAGTGTATAAATATTAAATCATAAAAAATGGAAAACCATAAATTTTTTCTTAATGCAAAGTGAACTAAAACCCACAAGGACAGAACATAAATGATCTTAAATTGATGAGGATGGACAACATGTTTAAACACAGA
Source organism: Macrobrachium rosenbergii (assembly GCF_040412425.1). NCBI lineage: Eukaryota > Metazoa > Arthropoda > Malacostraca > Decapoda > Palaemonidae > Macrobrachium > Macrobrachium rosenbergii. Next base: position 10,368,156 of record NC_089771.1, read on the forward strand.
TGTATTCAGAAAAAACAGTTAAAACAAACAACATTCTTATATATATATATATATATATATATATATATATATATATATATATATATATATATATATATATATATATATATATATATATATTCTTTCAAAGCATATCTTTAAAGCACTACATGATTCCGACAGTTTTTTACTACAAAAGGCAACATTCACTAAGTTTAATGAACTTTTTCTGAACCGTGTAACAGGAGTTGCGATGGCAAAGGTAAGCAGGGCAGTCAATATATATATATATATATATATATATATATATATATATATATATATATATATATATATATATATATATATAGTCAATATATATAAATATATATATATATATATATATATATATATATATATATATATATATATATATATATATATATATATATATATATATATATATATATATATATATATATATATATATATATATA
>NC_089771.1:10373610-10376110 GCF_040412425.1 Macrobrachium rosenbergii
TATCTCCCCTTGTCTATCTGAGTTTTAACACCAAATAATTTTCTCTCCCTTTCTCTTCCACACCAGTGGCCTTGGCAGTTGTGGCACAAAATGACTCTCTGTCTCTCTCTCTGTCTCTCTCTCTCTCTCTCTCTAGACTTGATGAAACTTTGGCGTTTGAGTGAATATCTCTGTGAAATAGTACTGTACCAGCACTCACAAGAGCGAGAGAAACAATGAAGAGAGCAAACTCTCTCTCTCTCTCTCTCTCTCTCTCTCTCTCTCTCTCTCTCTCTCTCTCTCTCTCTCTCTCTCTCTCTCCTACAAGAAAGACGGCACATAAATTTCTCACCTGTCGCTAAGCTCTCCATATCCAGAATTAAAAATCCGAAATTCTTTAGAACCACGTCACCTTTTCACCATCACACACACACAGAGAGAGAGAGAGAGAGAGAGAGAGAGAGAGAGAGAGAGAGAGAAGCCTTGAGTGCTTGTTTGAGAGACAATATTCCCTATAGAGTTGCAGCAAAAGTGTTGGAGAGAGACACATCACACTGAGAGAGAGAGAGAGAGAGAGAGAGAGAGAGAGAGAGAGAGAGAGAGAGAGAGAGAGAGAGTGTTTTAACCTCTATTCTCATGAACGAGGCCACCATTCGATCACCAGGAGAAAATGGATTCCCCGGTTCCATCAACAGGAAGGATCAGTTATGATGTTTCCAGTCCCCTGAAACCACAGGCCGATCTTTCTAGTAAAACCTCTCTTTTTAGTAAGTCAAATAAGATATTCCGAGGCAAATATATCACGAAAATCGCTGACTAGCTTCATGTAACTTTCATCCAATACTTTCTTTGCCGAGATAACGTGGAAGTTAGACTATTTCCAAGTTTCTTTTTATTGTTATTGAGGTTTTTTATTGCCACTTTGTCTAACACTGTCCTCACAATTCTGATTTTTCGATCAGAGGAAGTTATATCACTGTATCTGAGGTCAGCAGGTGAATGAAGTTACGACGTGACATTCTTTTCTGTCATGTGAGTGACCTAGTTCGCAGGGAGCTCAGTAATAACAAAATCACTGTGGGATTCAAAATAAGAGAGTAAATATGCTTTGGAGACACTCCACATCAAGGGGTGAGTACTGGGATTATTATTAATATTATTAGCTGTGGTAGTAGTAACACTAGCAGTACATAAAACTTATGAATAAGCAAAACAGTCCTGCACAGGAAACAAAAAAACCAGTACAAAAATAAGAAAGAAAACATACAACTGAACACTTAATCAATAAAAAAATGTGACAGACACTTCATGCAAAGTTAACAACGGGAAATGAAAGTACGGGAATAAAAGATTACAAAATCCCAAGAAATTCAAGGAAGTTTGATACTATTCTTAAGACAGGGGAAACTAAGACAGTATTCCAGAAGCCATGGCACTACCCATTGTTTAAAATCACTAGGCATAGGATCACCTATTGAGGTAAGACAATCAGTGACACTCCTGACGTGACCCAGTGCCTGTGTCTGTTGTTTGAAGAATGTAAAAGGCTATGCAATATGCACAGCATCCAAAACAATCGCTAGAATTATTTTGATATAATATCCATTTTAGTATTTTGTAAATGCCTTCTTTAAAATAGTATCACTGCTCATTATACCATTCTTTTCGATTTTTTTTGATCTTCGTAAAAAGAACTTAATTTGTAATAAAAAAATTATCTGTAACAAGTATTCATATCTTCGTTACTCTGAATTTGCCGATTGATTTCATATTAGCAAAAGAATCAATCACGTCTGACACGTGTATTTGTTTCTCTTCCTCTAGTTTCTTTGTCAGAAACTTAGTTCATAAAACACTACGAATCGCTCATTACGAAACTGTATAAAGTTTAAAGTTTTCTTTGATGAACTGAAATGTCATACGAAGTTACTGTCAAACAGCGGAGTCAGAGGAGTTTAAAGGCGTAATGAAAACTTCAGTGACTGAATATGAATCAGGTATGAAAGAGAAATAGTTGACAATGAATAAAGGGTTTTGAAAATCGATTTTTTTATTTCTTTGCTTTGTTTAATTGAAACTTATCATTGCAAAATATCCCTTCCGCATCCAGTTATGAATTTAAATGAGTGTTAATTAGAAAGGTGAATTAGAAATGGCAGCCATTGAGTTATGTTTGAGAATTATCTTATCTCTCCAAGATCAAGGAAAGTCTGAAGCTCCTTAAGTATTCTCCTTGAGGACTCCTGGTAATCCTTAAAAAGGATAATTCAATGAGGACTGACTTTATATGAGAAAGGAAGCCCGTAAATCCAAAGGAACCTTAGTCCTTGAGACTCCTGCTGCAGGATACTTAAGGTAAAAAACACCTTTGTCGTGCGCATATTTAGAGAGAGAGAGAGAGAGAGAGAGAGAGAGAGAGAGAGAGAGAGAGAGAGAGTCACAAAATTGGCTGATTGCCTGTTTGATCTTAATAGCGTCTTTCAGCTATGGTCACCACATCAGGATATATTTTCTTACCAAT
>NC_089771.1:10378610-10393610 GCF_040412425.1 Macrobrachium rosenbergii
TGGATAGATAGATAGACCGATAGATAGATAGATAAATCACCAGTAAATATGTAAGTAGATTATCAAATCTATGTGTAAATTCATATAGCTATGCTGATATAGAGTGAATAATGAATAATAATAATAATAATAATAATAATAATAATAATAATAATAATAATAATAATAATAATAATAATAATAATAATAATATAGAAAGCCTGATGGATGGGTACCTCTGAAGACATAAATAAATATATGATTTCCATGAAGTTATTAGTAATGATTATGATGATAATATCCCTGAAATTGAAAAGGGTTATACTCGAGGACTAGAAAAAGTATCATTACTTTCTAATTCTCCAATAATTTGTTAAATCTGGTATTTTTTTTAAAAGCTAGTTTCAGTTTGAAATTATATAAAAAGACATTGCTGAGATCGAATTCCAATAAAGTAAATATTTTTGTTTCAAATAACGTAAAATGCTAGAATTCTCCTCGCTGGCCAAATTCTGAAATTATTCCCCCTGATAATATCATCTGAAACGGCATCTATTCCAGCAAAGCAAGAGTTTATGCCTCACATAAATACTATAACAAAATTATTTCATCATATCCCTTCCCGACCTCTGCTCTCCTTCAGAGACTGTACTCTTGGGGTATGGTAATCCTAAACAATTTTCCCCTTAGACTAATATTTACATCAGTTGTTTATAATGGTAAGTTACTCTCTCACCCCAAGGATTTCCTTTGACCTTGTATGATTAATGACTTTTTTAGGAAAATATTTTTCTTAAGAAGGATTGTTTTTCATAATTCTCACCTAGTTTTTATGGGTATGTAAATTTGTTCATTGTTTTATTTGTGGATTTTGTCTATAAGCGTTTTCTCATTTCTGTTTCAGCTGGGCTAGACATTAATTATTTCTCTATGTGATTTTTGGCATTTTCGGATCATTCTAGGCAGATGTGTACATTAATAATAATAATAATAATAATAATAATAATAATAATAATAATAATAATAATAATAATAATAATAATAATAAGGAGACCCATTCTTAAACAAGTTTCATTTAGAATTATGGTTACATCAACAAAATTTGATTTGTAATTAGAAAAATAGAGAAACCCTGACTGTAAAGTAAACTATATTGATGCGCCCATAAAAATAATAATGTTGATGATGATGATAATCATTATCACTAATTATTATCATTATTTCCTACACGTAACAGTAAAAGTAATTACATGATGTCATAAAAAAATTAGCGTTAAATAAAAAAAAAAAATTCAATTTTTTCTCATAAATATTTCACAGCCCACCAAACTTAGACTTAAAATTGCTGCCATCATCAGCAACCCCCTTTCCATCATCTGCTGCAAACCCATGATTACAGCATCTCTGCAGCATTAAAGATGTCCAACACACCGGCATCTCTGCTATCTCACACCTCGCTCGCAGCAGCATTTTGCTGTACTAAAAGTTATTTTCTTCCATTATACTTTCTAAAAAAGCAGATATTGAAGCCCAGATATAATGACAGGTATTATTATTATTATTATTATTATCCAATCGGAAATGTTAAATTGATGAAGGACCGAACTATTTATTGTTTATTATTATTATTATTATTATTATTATTATTATTATTATTATTATTATTATTATTATTATTATTAATCAAATGTGCACCGAGGATACATGAATTCCATTGACACAGATTAAAGCATTTTAAATAAGGGAACAACTCAGGTGATTACAAATGAATAGTATATAAATATAATGAATATAATGGATTCTGAATATAATGAATTTGAAAGGTATTTTTTCCCACCATAACAAGTTCATAATTTACTGTGCATTTCACTCGCCTGAAGTAATTTTTTTTTAAATAACGTCTTAAACAATAGTCGGATCAGTATGAGATTTTGGCAGAGCCTTATTCACACCTTGCCGTTATTTTCGTTAGCACAGTGCGTTACTAAAAGTAAACAGTTAAGGCAGTTTGTTCTTGAAAAGGAGGAGAAATTCCAACAACGATGATACCAATCCGAACGAGTGACTTTGACGTCACGAAAACGTCACTATTAAGCCCAACCCACCCATCTTAATCCTCTTTTGTTTGTTATTTTCTTCTTCTTGAATTTCCACCCAGTTTCCAAACCCTTGAACGTAGATTGAAAGGTTAGGGGAGGACAGTAATACCCTAGGGGACCTCGCACTTCATGTGCTGTCAAAGCGAATTTTACTCTGGTCATTCTTACTTTATCGGCTACTTTCACCTACTTCTTATTTGATGTCAGTGACTACATTGGTTGCTGCGCCACTGTAACTTTCAATCACTGATTGATTGATTGATTAATTGAATCATTCATCCATTCTTTATTTTAACTCGGTTTAAGCCGTAAATTTCGTAATTCGCTGTCATTGAGTTTCTTTTTTTTTTTTTTACTCTCCAATTAGCTGTCTTTTTGTTGCAGAGGTTTTGATTAATTTAATTTTTTTTTCTTTTCCTGTTGTGTTTTGACCCACTCTGACACTTCTCGGTGGTATAATTTTCAATTTCGGTCTGGCTTTCTACACAGTTACAATAATAATAATAATAATAATAATAATAATAATAATAATAATAATAATAATAACATTGAATACACGGTCAGTGGTCCAGTCTTAATGCATTTAAAATTGAGGTAAGCATACGTTATCATTATTATTTTTTTTCATTTGGGATTAATAGATAACTTGTAAGTGCTGCTGAAAAAAAATATTGCAAAAAAAAAAAAGGTGGAGGAAACGGGACTGTGTTTGTTTTATTTGTACTTCTTTGTAGACTATGAAAAGAGGTGGAGACTTGATTTTTTGATGATTAATTCAAACAAAATACACAGTACACGATTTAATTATTTTAATGTACATCACTATCCAAAAACAAGTCATTCCCGTTATCGCTGTGGAGGTCAATGATCCACTCTTTCATGGATATTGTCCATGTTCCAGTACTCATCCTGAAAGGCTCGGGATGGTCGAGCCACACCCACCCAAACCTCTTCAGTCTCTCGGGCAGGTCAGCCCCAGTGAATCGGTGTAAGGAGGAGAGCACATGGTGTTTCATGACACCCCATACTTGCTCAATGGCGTTAAGCTCTGGCTGTGCGGGTGGAAGACGGACAACTTCGTGAACCCACTCACGGATGACGTCATCCACCTTGTACTGCGGATCTGGCTTGCTTTCCTTGCAGAGTTGCAGCGGCTCAGCCGTGTGGAGTGTGGTAGGAATGGAACGTTGCGGTGTTTCAGCCACGCAATTAGACCCGCTTTCTTGGTGGAGGAGGTGGGCAGCGAGTTTCCTCCGTCAGCTGGCTGTGATATGGTGCATTATCCATCACCGATACTGATGGCTCAGCCAGCGACGACAGAAACTGAGAAGTCAACGAGCGAAGGAAAAGCTCGCCATTCATTTCTCAGTGGTAGTCACCTCTGACGTTCTCGGCAGGAAACACAGGAATGTGTTAGGGACGAAACCATCAGCTGTGCCCGCTGCGACTACCACAAAGTGGCTCCCTTCTCCTGGCGGTACTGACGGCTGTATGTGATACTGGAGGTAGGCTGACAGCTGTCCACCGATTCCCTGCTGTGATTCATCCTGGTTGCAAACCGAGTTTCGTCCATGTAAACCACCTGCCTCCCTCCTCCCGGTGTTAGTGGAGTGACCTGAGGGCGGTGATCCGGCGGCACACAATGTCTAAACCATCATTTAAGAAAGAGAAAGAAGGTCTGTTCACGCGCAGGTAGGCGGAGCTACACCTACGTCACGCGGCGAGGTGGGTAGAGAAAGACTCAGAAGGGAATGTTTATAAACCAAAAGATTTTAATTTTAAGAACGGGATTTACCCAATACTTTTGTAAAAATGTGATTAAGCAAAATGCAATAGTTTAGTTGTTTTTAAAGGTAATGGAAGGGCAGTAAAAGATTTATTTCATCCATAAAATATTTAACTTCACAATAACATCAAGAATATAATAAAGAAACAACTCCCGGCTGGTAGAGACGTAATTTCCTGTAATATTTACAACTGATATTTAGTACAAAAGAAACAAAAAGAATTATAAGTGGTGACTTACGTTCAACTGAAAACAATTTATGATTACCTGTATTGTTAGGCCTAATCTTATAATTGGTAGTATCCGGTCAACTGCAATTATATTATTTACTGGGCAAAGAACAATGGAAACATTGCCGAGGTATTATAAAAAGATTAAGTTGGTCAACCATTTACTCTCCAAAGGAAACTTTAGTATTTTAATTCCCTGACCTAAAGTTCATAAATGGTGGCATCCGGTCAACTGCAGTTATATTTGCTGGCAGAGGAACAGACGAAAGACTGCTCAGGTCTCTACTATGAAAAGATTAACTAGGTGAAAAATTTATTCACCAAAGGAAATTTTGGTATTTCAGTTCCCTGGTCCAAAGTCCACAATTGGTGACATATGGTCAACTTAAATTATGCTGTTTACTGGGCAAATGAATAAGAAACTTTGCGCAGCTTTTGCAAAAAGATTAACTAGATCAACAATTTATTCACCAAAATGGAATATTGGCATTTTAATTCCCCGACCAAAAGTTCTAGTGTTTGAAAACAGAAATATTTCATAAACCACGTTGATGATGAATGCTAGCTTTATAGGAAATCAGCTGGCATGTTCAGACGTTTAATGTTAGCTTTATAGGAAATCAGCTGGAATGTTCAGTCGTTTAATTGTATAGACAATAAATATACAAAATTTATTTACATTACATCTCCTCCTTCCCTGTACACCACCCAAAATCTAAAGTGAAAATCGTGACATCAAACCATTTGCAACATTTCATTATCAATGGTAATAGTAAGTATAGTAAATAATATATGTCATACTGTAAATATATTCAGCTATATAAACAATTAACTTTACTTGGATAGAACACCAATACATGAACTCTCCTTGCACACCACTGAAAATCTAAATAGGGGAATCGTGGCATCTAATCATTTGCAATATTCAATTATAAATGGTAATAGAAAACACAGTAACTATTAAGTAGCAAATATTTGTCTCATTGTAATATATTAACAATATAACTGATTCATTAAGAACCATCGACTTCATTTCAAAAGAATACCAAATTCTAAACTTGTCCTCTGATGCTGACAGATGCATTGTTGGTATTGCATCAATCTGTAATTGTACAAGATGTCTTGGTATTGAGATTCCATGTAATTCATATATAAGGTTCCTTGCATAATCAGCTGATTTAAAATGCAAACTACAAATCCTCGAAGAATCCGCATTAAGTTTGACTTGTCTCTTGCACAAATGAATCCATTGCTTTCGGAGTTTTTAATTTTTAGGAAATTTATGAAAAGTAAGATCAGTATTTCGATCTGAACTGGAGTTACATCCGTAGATGCACACATATTCGGCATAGTTCTACAATGACGATGACCAAAATACATGTCAATACACAATATAAAATCACGATCGCATTTACACCTCCTCAGTTCTGTTATACCTCCTTGGTCTGGCCGACAGACAAATAGCTCATCCACTCGCCCCATGGCGTCATGCGCGAAGTTGGTCAAATTTTGGGTCAGTTGTGAACAGACCTTCTCTTTCTTAGACCATGGTCTAAGCCCCAAGGACTCATTCCTCGCTTACATTTGACGCTTTGTTTTGTAGCGGAATCCCTTAATGTGGAGAGTCGCCACACTGACGTCTCCGACGTTGTCTCAGGAGTGATGCTTGCCACCTTTCAGGTCCTCTGTTATGGAGCCGATGGAGAAGGTTTTCTTCACAGCAAACCTGTTGTGGGGGTTACGGCGCTACGGCCTTCACCGTCATCGCCATGGCTTCAGCAACATGACCATAAGGCCTGTTTAGGGAAAGGGCAATATGAGTGCGTCATATCGCACGTAACAAAAACAAATAGTTGTTTTTTTTATGGCATTGGAAGCATGATAATATGAAAATGATGAGTTTTCTTGTTGTCTGGACAGACGGATTTGGCCACTGTTATTATATAACAATGATCATTGGCAGATGAGCACATTCCTATGAGGTACAAGCGAGACGCCATGGCCCTTGAGCCACTGGTACTTAAATGAAATATGCACCAAAGAAAGGCAAGAGTAGAATGTATAATTGGCTTCAAGATTTCCGGTACCCAACACCACAGACTAATTCCTATGGTGATGTGCATCGGAATTCTTGGAGACAACTGTACCCCAACAAGATAGATGCACGGTTGACGTGGATGAAAATTCAATCGTCCAGGAGGACGCACACATTAAATAAATTATTAAATGCATAAAAAAATCATGAATTTATGAAGCTAAGAAATAACAAAAGAGGATGTGCATTGTCATTAACAGATACTAAATACAATACAAATTAAGATATCATAAAAATGTGCAGAAAATGTTCATCTATTTAGAATACGATTACGGGCAATCAGTTTAAACGGTGACCGCCCTATAGTCCGAAGGCCCGATAGTCCGAGGGTCCGATAGTCCGAAAGTCAGCAGGCCCGATAGTCCGAAGGTCCGATAGTCCGAAAGTCAGAAGGCCCGATAGTCCGAAGGTCCGATAGTTCCTAAGGAGTTGTACACTACCAGCGTGATTTGGCACAATCTTTAAAATCTCATGTCAGACAAATTTTCAAACTTCAGTTCTATTCCGGTGTAAAGTATTAGTATTACCCCCGTACTTGCTTTACCCCCTGTAAAAGTAACACGTGTCAGAATTACCCCTGGGGTGAAAGTAACATGTGTCAAAATTACCCCCCCCCCCCTGTTGATATTACCCCCTTACTCAATTGGGATTATGGTTATAATAATTCAAATAAGCATGATACAAACTTGAATAATACGGTGATTCTAGCTATTACCTTTGCTAAAAACGGAAAATATAACAATGTAACAGCCAACATGTATTACTACACCAGTTAATCGCAACTGGAATTCGATGAACGAACAAATGTTTGCTCCTGAGGCACCCGCTTCACATTTACTATACTGATGTTAGGGCAGTCGGAAATGTATATGATTACATGTATGGTTCTCGCTAGTCTCGGTCAGTTCTTTTGTATTATGTACACAGACGGTCTTTTATAAAATACAGAACGTCTTTTATTTAACTTATGAGTACTTGCACGATATGTTCCCAATAAATAGTAAATTGGAAATAGTAACTATACAGTAATATTTACCTGTTATGTGTTATTATGCAACATTATAATCATTACAACAAAAAACTTTATCTTAATTAACTGTACGTACTATGTATATTGTTTGGAATAACGTTACTCTCAGCCTAAATTAAAGGGGTTACATCTAACACAGTGTGGGTATAAATAACACATGTTAGTTTTTGGGGGTAATATGAACACGTGCTAGTGGGGTTAAAACGAACACGTTTTACTTTTACCGGGGGTAAAAAAATATGAGGGGGTAACACATGACACCGGTAATATCAAATATGTCGGCTTGTGTAAAAGTTTTCATCTGCAGAGGTATATATCCTTTTGTGCTACCCGGCTGCTCACAGCTCAAAATTTGCTGAAAATGTTATGAATCAATTTTAAAGGTTAGGTCTAGAAACAAATTGTCAATTAAAGCACTAACATGTATACCAGTCCTGTACATATTAAGATCACCTGAGATAGACTCCCAGTAACTTTGCGGTTAAATAGCGGCAAAGGAGAATGAATCAGAAAAGGTTTAATTAAACCTCGGATTAGTTTGAAATTCGTTAATGACTTTCGTTTCAGTCTGACTGACACCAAGGACATTAAGTAAATGTATATCGTTTTTATCAGTTTGTTGAGATACTTAGAGTCTAAGGGTCGCTAGTCCTTTATTTTGCATAAAACTGGTGTTAATGGAAACTGTTTACCAACTTAATATATACAAGTAACTCATCTAGCACTTAAAAATACAGTTTCACAATGTTTAGAATTTGCTTTTTGTTTACTTTCCTTTCCTTCCTTTTAGGCTTTATCAGTTAAATTAATAAATGTTAAAAGTAGAATTTATTAAGGACGATTCATTCAATGTTGACAATTAGCACGAAGGACTCTTGGGGAAATGAGCGATGAAACAATTGAAATGAAAACACGGAACCAGAAATGGCTAGTGTTAAAAAAAATCATTAGAATCCCGAAAATCACTAAAAATTATATTTAAGATTAGAAAGGAATGGCGCTCTTAAATTGTGCTTAAAATATACAATAAATGAGAAATCAAGTTCTACATGTAGAACATTCTCCTACCCCCCCCCCCTCAAGGTATACGCTAACTCAGTGTACTTAAGAGCGTCAGGACATCGAGACGCCTAGTCAGCGTCCAGAAATTATGGCATATCTTATGCAAGGAATAAAAAAAGGAAGGGTCCTTATATATGATGGTTTTAGATACCAGAAGAACCGCACAACCACTGAAAAAATACATTGGAGGTGTTGGCGAAAAGAATGTCGCGCCAAGTTAAATACAGATTTTTTTGACGTCACGGAAGAATCACCAGATATCACTGTAAATGAGGTATTTACAATTAAGTTAACTATATATACATTGCATCTACCCAATTTCGCACAAAAAATCTCTACATAATAAAACGGGCGGAAGTCCGTCTGTCATTTTTTTTTACACAACAATTTTTCAATTAAAGACGCATATGATTTCTGCTTCTGCTAACATGTTTTTGGAAACCGCAAGGGTGGCTGTGGTATACATGTAAAAGTATGGTCACCTGGATGTCTCTGTCCGGCAGTAGAACGCTTGCTCGAAGGGACGTCCGTAGCTGTAAGGACGAAATAAGTTCACAGACCCGTTCGTGTCAACTGAATGCTACGTTATGATCCCTGTATCAGAGTTCGACAAGAGTAGGCCTTTCGTGCCGCTGGTACAGGCTAAATTTGTCATCCATTTCATGTTCATCACCTGGATATAGCCATATGTGCACCTTGGGCGTAAAACACCATCAATCAATGTTTTTGGATTAGAAGAAATGGCTAGTGGGTCCTAATCAAGAATGTGACGGGTAGTGTTAAGTCTTACGACCAGTCTTATAACAGATTATGATTCCGTCGGCTTGCGCACTAAACGATCTAAGCGTATCTTGACTTGCACAATTCGGGGTTACATTTATTTTATTTGTAAGTTTTTAGTAACCCACTTTGCTAGTATCATTTTAATCTTGAGTCTTTCTACAAAACAAATGTTTTTTGTGACTGGCCTTTTCTGTATTTATCTTCATCAGGAACGCTCAAAGCCAAAGGATTGGAAGCCAGGGATGTACAAATACAATAAAGACCTATATCACCGAAAGAGCTAAAAGTATAGCCAAAACCATCTAAGGTCAACTTTGCCTGAGGGAGTTGGAACCTTAGTTTTAAAAAAATTCCCAACTTTTTCAGCGGAAAATTTATAAAGTATGTGTTAAAAATCAGTGTTTTAGATTTTTTTTTTTTAATTTACTTTCCGTGATTCAAAATCAACTTTCCTCCAATATAAATGAATGCATAAAACTGTCTAAACCCACTTTTCCATGCGTCAAAATTCTCTTTCCCCGGGTAACGGGAAATGGGAATCCTAGAACACTGGTTAAAAATAATGTCAATTGTAAACCAAAGACTACTGAGGGGATGATAGTAAGTGATGCCGAGTATGCTTACTCTTCTTATTTTACGCCTACCTCTCAAGTACACATTAGCAATAGCGATTGACGAGATCCATGCAAATAACACAACACTCCGCCATTTGAGGTCAATAGTCCGTCTGTAATTTCCCATCATTGTTTAGTGTTGCATTTAGAAATCTAATGAAGTGCGTCATTAAAATACTTTAGTAAAAAGCTTTGAAATATATCGCTGTTAAAACTACACATATATTTTATGCTTAAACGATATTTGCTAATGTTTTTTCCGCATTAAGATCTAATTCTGTTCATGAAATTAAAATAATGATACATAATACAGTATGCTGTTCTGTGCATTCCGTTTGAAAGTATTAGAATCTGTGTTTGACCAACAATTCTTGCTTACAATCGAAGTAGATTTTGTCCGTACAGGTCTTTTTTTTTTAAAAAAGCAATACATCACTGATATTCCACTGTCTTAAAGACTAGAGGTCTTTGTTTTATCGATTTCAAAATATATGTCCTTTTGAACTACGAAAGTGTATTTTTATGGAAAGTGTATTGACTTTCAAGTAAGATTTTGTGCCTTTCAGACACATAGGGTGCTTAATTGATTAGGTACTACAAGTAATGATAGCAAACCTAATAACATTTTTTGTTGTGCATTTCAGTATGATCCTTATAATCATGCTACTGATGAAGCTGTGATTCAAGAAGGACAAGTCTACAATTCCATAAGACAAGAGGTGGAAAGAGACCCTACGCGTCCAATCAAAAGATCCTATGATAAAGTTATAGCGGACTATATCGACAGGGAGGAGGATGTTGAAGAGCTACCAAATTTCCCCACATGAGAACACGGCTTCAGAGGGTTAGAAGTGGTTTGCTCCCACCTTTACCTCACGACATCGACGATGTTGCCATAAACGGAGAATGGGGAAGGGCATGGGCACACAGAGCATTCCTAAGCAAACTAGATAATGATTGGGGCATTGCCGTTTTATCACAGATGCAAATCTTAAAATTCTCCAAAATGCAGAACCATATACATAGACGGAACATTCAAGACCAGTCCAGAGCCGTACATTCAATTCGTCACTATTCACGGAAGCTACCAGGGAAAAGTATTTCTGCTGTGCATGGCCTTGCTTACGACAAAAGAAGTCGGCCCTTACAGACAGGTATTGCAACATCTGAAGACAAGAGTAAGGCAATCACACACCACAGATTTCGTCCATATCAAGTCGTCTGGGACTTTGAAATTGCATTGAAAATCGCCGTGGAAACAGAACTTCCTCAAACCAGGGTTTCTGGCTGTTACTTTCATTTTTGTCAGAACTTATGGCGTAAGATCCAAGATTTGGGTTTAGCTGCTGTAAGGTGCAAAAACTGTTAAGGAAAGTAATGGCAATAGGTTATTTGCCCACAAATATTATAAGACAAAACTTCAACCTTCTACATACTGCCAGACGAACGAGGAGGCTAATAAACAGATACCCAGCAATTGGTGATTTCTTAACATATTTCCGAAACAGTTACCTAGATGGTCATTTCCCAATACGGTTGTGGAATGTGTTTGAAAGAGGTATAGACTGTAGAACAAACAACATTGTTGAAGGTAATATATAATGCATTAAACAATATTAATAAAAAAAACTCATAATAAACAGAAAACTAACTACAATGTTTTAATATTTTTGCTGTTTTTAATACTTGTAATAATATTCCTTTTCCATTTTTGATTTCTGGTTTTCAATACTGGTAGGCAAACAATCTGTCTGTATGTTCATACGAACCAGTATCTTTGTCCTTTCTTTGATGATATGAAACTTTGACGAATAATTAATCATCAATTAAAATATAACCAATTGAAACATTGTACATTGACACAGATTTCGGCAATTGACCAGACTTAAATTTGGTCGAGAGTCAAGGCGTACAAATGTTTATTAAAACTCCAAGATAAATTTTTAAAAATAATAATAAATAAATAAAAATTAAAAGAAAATACAAGACGAATAATACTAAAATTTTCGAAGAAAACTAAAGAAGAAAAATCTTTTAATTTGTACTTATTTACCGTAATCGTGCATGCACATTTGACTTCTGGATATCATCTTGTACATTCTGATTCAACGTCGTAACAGTGGTTACACACAAGATCTAAGTTAGAATGGACTTTGATCAAGGAACACAAATGACAATGTTGCAATACTTTTTGAAGAGCGTAAATACATTGTGTTAAATTTATATGGCAATGTGTGCATTCTTTTGCATAAAAGGATTACAGCATTGTTGTCAATCTGTGTTGTAATCATCAAAAGAACTTGGACTTAGATAGTTTGGATTGCAACCACTGTTGCGACGTCAAGTATTTTTGATAAATAGAAAAATGAAAATCATAGTTGTCAAAATGTTTTGATTTTGTCGTTCTTTCTCTCTAGGATTTCACAGTAAATGGAACCGTTTCGTCGGATCCAAACATCCCTCAATTTGGATCTTCATAAGGAAACTGAAAGATGTGGAAAGATCTGAAAGAAGAAGAATACGGGCAACACAGAAAGGACAGGGAGACGAAAAAATGAGGAGAAAGTGGCGTACACTGGAAAAGAGAATTAAAAAACTCAAGCGAGAATACCGCAGAGGACTTAGAAATGCGGATGAGTACTGGCATGCGATGACATAATATATTATCAAGTCTTATCACTGATCTTACAATACACGTTATGTCCTGTTTACATGGAAAGACACAAGAAAGATTCAGATTTAACTAAGAAATTTATTTGAAATAAAAGATCACAAATCTCTGAACTCTATCTTCGGTATTTTTCTTGAAATTCAAATTGTGTGGCCTGCTATGTGTAAAACAGTAGAGTATATTCATCATGAATTATGCCTCCTCTTCACCGAAGGAAGACATATTGTTTTACCAAGATTTCTTACCGTTGTTCTTGTTTCTATTGTTCTTCCTCTTAACATTTAGTTCCGGCACTCTTTTGCACTCATGCTTTCAGCTACTGAGCTGATTTTGGTATGTGAGTCTACATGTATCTTGATGTGTTACAGATCGCGTTTGCGTTGCTGTACGCTGACGATTTTTTGACTGAGTTACAGCCCTTGAACTTTGAAAATCTATAAACAGGTTCTGCGCGTTTTTGCAAAAACACTTTTAATTAGTCAGCTTTTTTGTGTATGGGTTCACCTAGATGAGTTTCAGATCAAGTTTGTTTTTCCGTTCTGATGATTTTTGAAGGAATTATAACCTTGAACATAGAAATTTAAAAAAATTACTGTTTTTTTTATTTCACCTACATGTACATATTTCCAGTTATTGAGCTAATTTTTGGAATGCAAGTTGCCTTAATGAGTTACAGATTATTTTTGCATTTTGTCCTGCTTAAATGACTTTTGACGAAATTATGTTCCTTTTACTTAACAAATTCTACAGTTATTGGTTTTTCAGGATTTTTCCTTTAAGATTTAATGAATTTGCAGCCCTTCACTTAGACAATTATAACAAAAATTTTTGCTTTGGCTAGATGTTTAAGGGGACAGTTAAGATCTCGCAAAACGTGTTTAGCCCTGTGGCTTTTTTTAAAATGCGCCTGTCCCAAGTCAGGGAGCTCTAGCCTTTGTTCGTCTTGTGATTTTTGAAATTTTGGTTCCTTGCTTGTCTCAAAGTTAAGTCTGGCATCCATTTTACTTAACTTAATATACTTTTTAGGGTCAGCTACAGACTGCCTTCGGATGTAGGGTTGTTTTCTATTTTTGGTTGAGTTTTGTCCCTTTGACCTATTCCCTGTTCCATTCTTTATTATACATGTATTTCCAGATAATTCTGGAATTAAGTCGCTGATTTTTGCCATTTGTGTCTACCTAATTATAAAGGCGTTATAAAACAAGTTTTATTTTAAATGACTCCAATGATTTGAGAAAGAAAGAATTGTATATATTTAACATTTCATCCCCCCCCGTACATTATCGAGTTCTTATAGATCACTAGGTTTCTGAACTGTTCCAGGTAATTTTTCTCCTGTACTAGCTTTTGATGGAAAATTTCATAAGCTGAAGAAGGTATAAGGTATGCATGTGTTTGTCTAGCGTTCTCATGTTGTGGTCCGTTACTTTTAAATTACGAATGTTTGATCAAACACTCGTCTACACTGAAATAAAGTTCTGTATACCTGTGAATACCGATAATCTGTAGTGTGTGAGCAATTGATGACTGCTTAAATATCCAGTGGTTACAAGTTTTACCATTTTCAGGACAAGAACTTATTTTTATGAACGACCCTGCTTTATTCTAGACAACGTGCTCAAACTGATTTTCAGCGTGCTAATTAAAAAACATCTTGCGATACTATGGTCAAATTACTAAACCCGTGATTATTCTTGAAGTTCGTTCACAAGGGCCTCTCAACCATCTATTCTAAGTTCACTTTTGATGATCGTACTGGGTAGCCAATTTTAACATTTTTAAAAGACGGCGATTGACAAAAATTTTACTCTTTCTGAACAACCGAATCCGTCCTTAGCACCGGGTTTGGTAGCACTTTCTGCTAGATATGGCCAACAATTTACAGATTTTTCACAAGCAAAGAAATCCAAGAAAATCTGTATTATTTTGTCCAACAATTTCACCAGAAAACATTATAGATTAATTGCAAGAAAACTTTCGATTTAGATTATTTCGCACTTCAAGGACTCGGTTACTTGAAATATGTTTTTATCTTTGTATTTATTTCTCTCAAAATCTGTCTATTTTTACTATGTTTATTCAATTGTTGTGATCACATAGCTTTTCTTGTTTACAGTCAATGTGCAGTAGTCTCCACGACGTCCTAATACAGAAAAATCCTAGGACGTGGATAGTATATTGCACATTGACCATAAATAAAAATCTATGTAATAACGACAATAAAAATAGTAAAACATAGACAGATTTGAGAGAAATAAATACAAAGATAAAAGGTATGTCCAGTAACCGAGTCCCTGTGTTTCGCACTGGTCACATGGTAGCCTCTATTTGATTAGAATTGATCGATCTTCGGACTATCGGGCCTTCGGACTATCGGGCCTTCGGACTATCGGACCTTCGGACTATAGGACCTTCGGACTATCGGACCTTCGGACTTCGGACTAACGGACTGTAATCGTTTTAAACTCAGCGATACACTAATCCAGAACCTGAATAATTGCTGAAATCGAGATATACTCGTATGTCACCGCACTTCCTGAACTGAATATGTGGGAATTCATAAAATTGGTATAACCAAACACTTACCTATTCAAACTGATCCGTAGACAATTAGCGGCTCTCTCCTTGTTGTTAAGGGTGAAAAGTCTCAA
>NC_089771.1:10396110-10406110 GCF_040412425.1 Macrobrachium rosenbergii
TTACAGTTAGTTAGCATTGAACTGCAATGGGTGTCGATGTTTGCAATTGCTTAATTGATGCAGGACTCAATGAAAAAGATAAATACAGCTCATAATACAAAGGAGCTGTTGTTCTTGTTTGGCACAGATTCCATATATTGTTCTTTGTTCATGGTGAATAATTACAATACAAAATGTATGTCCATACGTAGCATTGTTCATCGTGTATAATTTCCCTTCGATTTCTATTAAAACGAATCTCAATGAAGGCGTCTGGACAACTAGAAGTTTTGAGATGACAAGAAGCTGAATGTAATTAAAAATAAATGCTTACAAAGAAGGAATACCTGCTTACCACCTTATTTTCAAGGTGGGGAAGGTATTAATGAAGACCTTCCGTCCTTCGCAATATATACTGTACTGAAGCTCTCCAACCTGCACTGAAGCACACGGAAACAGTGGACATTGTTCAGCATACTATCAAATAAACTTTGCAAATTATTCATGGGCTTTTTCGACCTAGAGGAAGTAAGGAAATCCACGGCTAAGCTAAGGCAAGAACACAAGACATTTGCTCTGGGAAAGTGTCACGGAGTGCACAACACGAACGGTAAGAGGGAAAAGCACAATATCAGAGACGAAACTACGCCCATACCAGGAGAGAAGATATAATGCAATAAACAGGCTGTAACATTAAATGGCGAAGTGTGGAGGGAAATTATATTCTTGGCTATAGTATAAAGGGATATACTGATACATAAAATGCAGCTTCCCACTGAGGGTACCAGAAACCCGCTGCATA
This sequence comes from Macrobrachium rosenbergii, assembly GCF_040412425.1. NCBI lineage: Eukaryota > Metazoa > Arthropoda > Malacostraca > Decapoda > Palaemonidae > Macrobrachium > Macrobrachium rosenbergii. The sequence continues at coordinate 10,396,892 of NC_089771.1, forward strand.
AAACAGATTTCGGATGAAATTGCAAGAATTCGGTATATTCAGATCTGGCATTTACAGAGAATTTATACGACTCATACGCAGATATATTTAATTTGCGTAAAGGTATTTCCTTTTCTGAAAGAAATTTACGTCAAAATCTCTTCAATAAAGCTCTCTGTATTCTCAGTCTCTGGGAGCAATATTTGAGTAACGAGTGTAACTGCAGGATTAGATGGGCTTCCATTAATCTCAATTGATATGCATTTCCATAGTGTCATATGTACAAACCTATTCAAAATTCTCCTTTCTCTATGCGATCTGGCTGTAATACAAACAGAAAGACCAGGATTAAAGGTGTTTTAGTACATTTATTAAATTCCAACACTGATAAACCCGATATCACTTTTCCAAAGGTCTTAAGGTAACGTATTTTGAACGGTTAGTTTTAACTGCAATTAGGCAATACTCTATGAAATCTTTTCATGAACATATTTCAACGTGCAACTGGTGTCCCATTCATTGGGGCAACATAAAACGCAAGGCATTCTCTCAATATGATCCTCTACGTCAGCTGGGAAAAACATTTATCAGGAAGGACCAAAACTTCGATCAGCATTCTTTATATTAAAAAATAAATAACTTTCATTAATGTGCAATGTGCCAATTTGCGCCAGATATTCTTCCAAGATCATTATAAACAGAATTCGGTCAACAAGAAGAGTGTATTCGTTATAATAGAAGCAAATGACTTTCATTTTCATATAATGTGCAAATTTACACCGGATACTTATTCAGTATTTATAACAGACAGAATCAGATTAACATCTCGGGCAAGATTTAACATTTTTCTAGACTCTTCTTCCCGTTTTAAAATAGGATTCATTAAAGTTGGAAAATCAGCAAGCTGATGCCATCTATTGGCCACCTGGAGAAACATTTCCAACCTGCTTCACTTTTGTACCTCATTCCAGAATTTGCCGGCTTTTTCACGGCGGAGTTAACATACCTTGCTATAAATGTATTTGGAAATTGGAATTTCAGACTCCTACCCTTAATCCATTGTCTATTTATATGAACTCGCTCGTAAGATTTTAAGAAACGATGAAATAAGAAATTCAAATCAAATAATTTGGGAAATATCTTCTTGTAATCCTAGTCAGCTTGAGTTAAGCTGAACTACCAATACTGGCAGTTGAAGAGTAGTGTAGTTCAAGATCAAAATAAATCTGTTTTATCGATTTCTTTGCATAATGCCAGGCGGGTCAAAAGTATTTCAACTTGAAACAATAACAATATAAATTCTCATATTATCAATAACTAACCAAAATATTTACAGAATTAAGTATACGGAATTCAGGCAGAGTAATTGCAACCAAGTGTATAACACTTCTCGGAATCTCTCTCTCTCTCTCTCTCTCTCTCTCTCTCTCTCTCTCTCTCTCTCTCTCTCTAAACATTATATGAAAAGTTGAAAAAAAAATGATTTTGGTTCTTAAAAATATAGAAATAATTTTATTTTGCATCGGTGGCCACTAAAGGAACTAACAAAATAATATTCATTTTATCACGTGCATTTGTATATGGTGTTATTTACGTTCTCATGAAAACTTCTGTGCACAATAAACATGATGGTTCTGACAAAATTTGGCGAAATCTCATAATATATGATAAAATTTGTCAAATTCTGGCAAAATGGGACTAAATCTGGCAAAATTTGACAATATCTGGCAGAATTCGGAAAAAAAACGTTGAAAATATGTAATCATCTGGCACATTTTGGCAAAATCTGGTGAAATTTTAGCAAAATATGACAAATCCTGCTCCAATCTAGAATTTTTTTTTAGCAAAATCTGGCAAATTCTAACAAAATTGGGCAAACACTGGCAAAATCTAAAAAAAAAAAAGGAAGACCGGCAATTTCTGACAAAAGCTGGCAAAATCTGGCAATTTCATTTTTGTTTATGTACACATTGTTTACATTTTTGCTGTTGTTGAGTTCCATAAAGTACGAATTATGAGGCAAAATATATACTCATAATTTTCTGAGGCCTGACCGAGTAATATGATGTATCGCCCTTCATTCATCATTATTTTCCTAAAATATTTCCCTCCCCGTCATCACCCTTCGTTGTCAGGATGTCCTGTTTTTAGACTCATAGGATTCAAGTTTTTAATTTATGTTACAAGACCTTGGTTTATCTCAAGATTATAGCAGGCTTTGATATTATTTTTAAGTGTTTTTGTACCAGAGCTTGAAATCTTTTCCATTCAGCGATAGACCTAAAATAATATTATTATCATCATGATCATTAATTATTATTATTATTATTATCCTCCTTATGATTCCTTTTTATTATTATTATGGCCGATATTATTAGTGTATTAATCTTTTATTATTCAGAAGACAATCCCTATTTATAGGTACCGTCGACATGTTTCGACCAGCTCGTTGGAAACGACGAGGTGCCAACAGGGTCCATTGAGTTGATATTCAAGTTCTGTTTTCGTCTTAGTGCGAGGGGGAGTAAAGGGAAGATTTAAACTATGGGGAGATGGGAACCTGACTGCCGTGGACAAAAGCATGAAATTTTGTTGTTTCTCCTTCCCATGTAATCTTCAGACCACCTACTTCTGATCTGAGATTGGTGCCATGAAATTTTCAGTGGAACACCCGTTGGTTTTTTTCCCACACATATTCCAGGCATGTTTAGAAAACGTGCACTGTGAAATCGTCCTATTTCTGATAACGTTGCCTGAGGTTCCTGAGATCCAATCAACTATCCCGGTTTGGGACTAACATATTTATTGTGGTCTGTTCACATTGTTTAAGTTCTGTAATATAAGGTAGAACATTTTATTAAAAATCTAAATAATTCAGCACCGATCATGTGTGAGATAGCCAGCTTTGAAGTAAAAAAAAAATATCCACCATTGCTAAAACACACGTACTGCATTATGCTGTTGTGGGAATGTTCTTGGTTATTATTATTAAAGACACTCAGAAGACAATTAGATAAATTCACACAATCCCCTATTTCAACAAGTCAACAGGGTCCATTGAGTTATATTCAATTCAGTGGGGGCTGTGGATTATTAAAGACACATGCCAACCAGCTGCCAGTGGACCCTTTTTTCCACACATATTCGCGGCAGTTTATTGTGAAACCCCACTGATAACCTGAGGAAGCTGTTGTTCACATTGTTTAAGTTCTGTAATATAAAAGGTAGAACATTTTATTAAAAATCTAAAGTGTGAGATGGCCAGCTTTGAAGTAAAAAAATCCACCATTGCTAAAGTGTACTGCATTATGCTGTTGTGGGAAGTTTCAATCAAAAAGTGCCTGCCAGATGCATCTCAAAGTGGAAGTTTCAGTGCCTCCAGATGATCTCAGAGAATTGTAAGCGATATAGTGACAGAGATGAAGTAGGAGCGCAACTAGATCTGTACAGCATTAGAATCTCTACAGAAAGAAGAACTTGAGAAAGGTGATGCCATAGCATGGGGAGCTTACCATGCTGCACGTCAAGACACATCTTTGAATGAGATTCAGCCAGCTCTCACACAGCTACTTCCCCTCTTCTGTGAAAAAGCAGCATCTGTTGCAATGCTAAAGCATGGCATGGACGTCGTTTGAGTAACAAGACTTTGAGTACAGGACAAAATCCTGTTCTTGCCATGGATGCACTGCTTTATGCACTGGTGAAACACATACAATGGAAGCGTCCAGAGACACATGGGGTAAAGTATGTAATCATGTTTGGAGGCCTCCATACCAAGATGGCAATGTGGAAGACCTTTGACAACTACTTGGAAGATTCCGGTTGGACTGCTGCACTGACACAGGCAGGAGTGACCTCTTCTGGTACAGCCCACTCTTTTCTTCACTGCTGTCATCTCACTCGCACAAGACAAGCACATCATGTCAGTGCACTGGCCTTAGCTAAACTCCAAGAAGGTGCCTTCCTCAGCACTGATCAGGAAGAGTTGGAGACAAGAAATCAGGAGGAGCCCCATTTACTGGGACACAGTATTTCAATGATTACTCAGGAACTTTTGACTCAAAGCGCGGATGCTCTGGACCAGATGTTGTCAGTGATTCTGATGTTCAACACAGTCATCTCACTATTGAACTCATTGGCTGAAAACCTGTCAGTCAGTGGTACCCTTGCAATGACGGAGAGCCTTCCAACAGCAGGCTTTGAAGAACACCATCAGTGCTTTTCAATGATACCCAGGACTTTTGACTCCGGATACATGAGATGTTGTCAGTGTCTATTCACTATTGAACCGATACAAGTGCTTGTGGATTGCACCAGGTCTATTCATGAACCGATAAAGGAGTATGGTTTTCCACTCTTCCGGTCTCTAGCAACCAAGGCCAAATCAAGACAAGCTGACAAGATCACAACCGTGAAAGCAGATGTTGGTCTTTTCTCATGATTGTACATTGTATCACTGCACAGAGAATCAGACATCAGCACTTTTCTTCATGCACGAAAATCATCCCTACCCTCCATCTACTTCTGACAGAGGAAGACTGTGCCTGGGGAAAAAGTGATCTCTTGACCTACTTCAATAAATAAAAAAAAAAGAGAGAGCTGTTAAATGCCTCTGATACAGAGGAACTGGAAGACTGCATACCCTGAGGAAGCAGATGAAGTGGCAGAGGTCCTTCATGTGCAGCCAGAAGTTCTCACTTCATTACAAACAGCAAACGAAACAGAACTTCCAAGAAAATTTGACGTCAAAGTTCTAGCTGGAACTGCTGTTCTTCACTTTCTCCCAACTGCGGGGATAGCAACACTTAGAGACATGCAAAAGAAAACTTCCCAAACAGAAAGAAAAGCTACAGAACTCCTGCTGAATGGGAAAATAAATAAGTAAAATCCTGATATATTGAATAGAAACTGATAACCTTGTTCTTTCTCTGTGAGCATTTAAACGACGAAAAGTTATTTACTTTTTAAGGCAAATTCAAAACAGTCTCTTGATTACACAGAGGAAATATTTCGTGTCTGATCGACAATTATAGGTTTACGCTTCCAGTTAGCAACTGAGTCTGAATATGGTATTCAGATATTGCACTGAATTTCGGTTACGTGGGCGTCCGAGTGTGTGTGTGTGTGTGAGAGAGAGAGAGACATTCAGATTTTCTGTTTTTGGTTGGGGATAATAACAAAAATATTCATGAAAGATTTGTTTTATATTTTACATAGTTGTAATCCCCTTGTAGATATAGGAAATGTTTTGTTTAGAGTATAATCTCTTCAGAGCTTAGTACATTATTTTAACTTGTCCCTCTGTCTCTGCCTGTCGTCTGTCTCTATGAAGCCCGTACTTTTAATGTAAATCAAAAAGGCTGTAACCCTCATCCCACCCCCTTCTCTCTCTCTCTCTCTCTCTCTCTCTCTCTCTCTCTCTCTCTCTCTCTCTCTCTCTCTCTCTGAGGATAAAGTTTTAATGAAAACATCAAAGTACTTATACAGTTGCACTCTCTCTCTCTCTCTCTCTCTCTCTCTCTCTCTCTCTCTCTCTCTCTCTCTCTCTCTCTTTATGAAGTTGTTGTGATTTAATGATGCTATCAAATCCTAGTATATAATTACTCTCTCTCTCTCTCTCTCTCTCTCTCTCTCTCTCTCTCTCTCTCTCTCTTTAAGACTCTTTTGTATATATAATGAAGATATCAAATTCTAGTATGAAATTACTTTCTCTCTCTCTCTCTGAAGATATCTCTCTCTCTCTCTCTCTCTCTCTCTCTCTCTCTCTCTCTCTTTTTATGATGTTTTTGTAGACTTACCTAAATATCAAACCATTGTATACAATTTCTCTCCTCTCTCCCCCTCCCACCTTCCTGTCACCAACCCCTCCCTCTCTCCTCCCCCCCTCTCTATCTCTCTGTCTCTCTCACTTAGCCCCTGAATTGTAATACCCCCAAAACCCTTGCATCCCTGAGAAGTTAGGGCATTGTCTGTTTCCACAACAGTGGAATCTGTTGGAAACAGGCGTTACACATCGGAGGCTGAAGGATCTCAAGGGGAATTAAGCTGTTGTCTCTCATAAGGTAGGAGTGACGGCAGGTGTTTGAATTACACGTATTATTATTATTATTATTATTATTATTATTATTATTTATTATTATTATTATTATTATTATTATTATTATTATTATCTGTGGATGTAAGTCATTCACATGGTAGAGTAAATTCGATATTAAGGGTATGTTATGAACTAATTTTTGGAAGCATAAAAGATTCATGTAAGCAGCCCAGTGTGAGAAAGTGGAATAACTCCCAAAAATTTTAATGTTTGTGGAGAGAGAGAGAGAGAGAGAGAGAGAGAGAGAGAGAGAGAGAGAGAGAGAGAGAGAGAGAGAGAGGCGGGGCGGGCGGTCGGCGGATGTTAAGTATAACAGAAACAGAAGAAATGAGCAGAGAGAATTCATATATGATTAATGAACAGTTTTATAAATAACATGTCTGTAAATCTCAGCATCTGAAAATACATTTTTTCTCTTTATAATATTTAAGCAACAATTATGTTGTTTCCATCACTAATGAATATTTATGAATGAAAAATAAGAATAAAATATTATTAACATAATTATATGTTGACCATACCCTCACAAAGATTTTGATATTAAAGTCTGTCCAACCTACAAACATCTACGTAGTATTTTATAGGACTCGATTCCTACAATAACAAAAATGTAAATTTTTCCTTCTCCAGACAGAGAGGTCCTTCTGAAGCGCCTCTGGCTCCTAGGGTCCTTGAAGAGGTTTTAAAGGGCCTCTCGTGATTACGGAAGGATTACGCTTCTACGCAGGAAGTCAGACTTTTCACTGAGTTCCTTTCAGGTTTTTTTTTTTAGATGTTTTTGTTTTTCTTTAGGAACATCTCAATTTTGAAAAACGGAGAAAAGGAGCATTATTTATTTTTTTATTGGTTTATTATTATTATTATTATTATTATTATTATTATTATTATTATTATTAGTATTAATATTGTTATTTTTATTATTATTATTATTACTGAAAGTAATGGCTGTTTCTACGGCATTCAGTTTATATAGCGTCCTCTCTATTCTTCTTAATATCTTCTTGTCACCAGAGCGTAGCTGGTGTGCCAAGTTTCAATGGACATATCAAGTTTTCTTGTTATTTCCATTTTATTACCGCTGACGTTTCAAACAAGCTCTGGAGATTATTTTCAGAGTGAATGGATTGACCTGCAAGGCGGGGATGGGGGTGGGTGTACAGTTAACAAGTCGGTTATTAAGCTGCAGTGAGGCTGGTCACGGGCTGATGACGAAATCGGTCCCGGAGGCGTTGCGATCTTCTAGGCTTAATCGGTGTTGGTGGTTGGGGGTGGGTGTTTGCTCGGGTACCCCCTACTGGTGTGGTCAGAATTAAAGACCGTCCAGGTGATATGCCTCCCATGTCTGTTGCTCGCTCTCTGTCTCTCCCCTTTTTCCTCTCTCTCTCTTTCACTCCTCCTCTCTCTCTCTCTCTCTCTCTCTCTCTCTCTCTCTCTCTCTCTCTCGTCGGTGTCTGGCGAAGGCTGGTTTCTTAAATGTCTCCTTATGAAATAATGTTCATGTTTGTTTGTTTTTAAATATGGAGTGCCTCGAGAAGCCATAGCCGTCGGCGGTCTGTTGCCGGGTCTATGATTTTAGTGTTTTTTTCAATTTCTTCTCTTCCGGGCCTGCTTTGATGAATTTCGTGCGCAATGATTAGAAATAGGTTAGACGCTTGGAGAGTTTGGCAGTGGTCATCCCAATCTATTAGTGGTGGCATCATTCCACCGGGCATGTAAATTCGTAGATGACACTGTTTCTCTTCAAAGACGTTTCTGTGGACGCCGGGTTGTTTTTAGGCAATAACTGGCTTGTTTTCATATCTTCTTGATAATAGATTATTAAATGAATCTTGTCACCTTCTGCAGTAGGGTCACATTTTCATTTATTATTTTTCTAAGGGTCTTCTCAACTTCTACATATTTTTGGTGGATGTAATTCCTGTAATATACTGTAGTTGTATGGACTCACTTTGGTTGTTATCGGGTTCCGTCACGCTTTCACGGTGCCAGTTATTTATAGAAACTCGGGTTTGTTGTTCTACCATGCGATTAGAGAAATTGTTGTTTATGAGTACTTGCGTTGTACTTTCAGTCTCCTCCGTAGTCTCTTTCCACGTAAGAGAAGAACTTGTAAAAAGCACTAAAATCATAGAGCCGGCAACAGACCGCCGACGTCTATGGCTTCTCGAGGCACTCCATATTTTAGATAAAAAAAAAACAAGCATCAACAGGTCAAAGAAACCGATTTTCTCCCTACCATTATAAGGAGACACTTAAGAAACCAGCCTACGCCAGACACCGACGAGAGAGAGAGAGAGAGAGAGAGAGAGAGAGAGAGAGAAGAGAGAGAGAGATAGGGCGAGCAACAGACATGGGAGGCATATCACCTGGACGATCTTTAATTCTGACCATACCGGTGGGGGGTACCCGAGCAAACACCCACCCAATCACCAACACCGATTAGGCCTAGAAGACCGCAACGCCTCCGGGACCGATTTCGCCATCAATCCGTGACCAGCCCAATGCATCTTAATAACCGACCTGTCAATCGTACACCCACTCAATCTGAAAATAATCGCCAGAGAGCGATTGAAACGTCAGAGGTAATAAAACGGAAATAACAAGAAAACTTGATATGTCCTTTGGAAACTTGACACACCAGCTACACGCTGATGAGATGTTAAGAAGAATAGAGAGGACTCTATATAAACTGAAAGCCGCAGAAACAGCCGCTATTTTCAATGCTTTTGCCTTTAGAGGTCTCCTCCCTAATTATTATTATTATTATTATTATTATTATTATTATTATTATTATTATTATTATTTTTATTATTTTCTTTCACTCAGAAATTTTAAGCAACAAACAATCCAATACGGAATAAGTTTCCACTTTTTATAATAATAATAATAATAATAATAATAATAATAATAATAATAATAATAATAATAATAATAATAATAATTTAAATCATTCTTATCATCAACAATATTCATAAACTCGTGTTTATGAACCAAATATTGACGATTTCGAGTACACTTGAAGTGCGTAAAGGAAAAGAGAGTGGGAATGTAAGAATGGGATGTAAACATTATTCTCCTTCAAGGTTGTAAATATGAAAGAATAAAAAAAAAAAAATTAAGGATGAAGTTACTGAGATCAATGA
>NC_089771.1:10408610-10411110 GCF_040412425.1 Macrobrachium rosenbergii
CGATTTTGGTTATTAATCATATGGTTAACAAGATAAAAAAGAATGGTGAAAGAAAAATCCGTAATACGGAAAATAACGAAACATTTAAAAAAATTTCGTTCATGATGGTAGGGTAAAAGTCACATAAAAAACTATAATTAGTCATCCATCCAATCTTTATGGAAAGATCAATTCAAAGACTTTCCTTCATGGATAAAAGCCCAAAGGAAAAAAGTATAAGGAGAAAATTAGGTAACACCCAATGGATATTTAGTGGCAGAGAGTGAGAGAGAGAATTAATGATTAATTAATGCATTTATAATAATGATGAAGAAATAAAGGAATTATATAATAATGATAGAGATAAATAAAAACCGGTTTAAGAGAAAAGGGAAGTAATTTCTGTGACGCGCCAGTCGTGTCTATGCTTGTTTCATGTGCTTACGACGGAGTTGCCAAATAGCGCCAGATGTCACTATTACAAGCTGTTGTCCGAAAAATTTGAAGTATGTTGCAGAAACATTTTTTTTTGAGTGACTATACATACATACGTACACACACACACACACACACACACACATATATATATATATATATATATGTGTGTATATATATATATATATATATATATATATATATATATATATATATATATATATATATATATATATATATATATATATATATATATATATATATATATATATATATATATAATATATATATCCCATCTTTTCTAAAGAAATCTTTATGGAAATCATTAAAATATTGAACTGCATAAAAATTATATGAATAATAGGTCTTAAAATGACACATATCGTGCTTATAATAATCATAAAACATGCAGCAATAAACAGAGTATATGTTTAAATAAAACCGCGCAATATTATTCAAAATTTGGATGAGTTTTCTACAAAGGAGAAATGATATGTTGTTAATTAAGATAAATGACATGTGATTAATTAATGTCTTTGCTTGCGGTTACCTTCACAGTTGGTGACAGAAAGAAGGAATAAGTTTTTTTTAAGCGTCTATGTGCGTGGAATAGAGTGATTAGTAACTGGGTGAAAAACAAGAAAATAAGTATACCTTAGTTTTACCAGATCACTGAGCTGATTAACAGCTCTCCTAGGGCTGGCCCGAAGGATTAGACTTATTTTACGTGGCTAAGAACCAATTGGTTACTTAGCAACGGGACCTACAGCTTATTGTGGAATCCGAACCACATTATAGCGAGAAATGAATTTCTATCACCAGAAATAAATTCCTCTAACTCTTCTTCAGCCGGCCGCGAGAATTGAACTCCGGCCCATCGAGTGACAGTCTGAAGCTCAATCGACTCGGCCAACAAAGGGCTAACAAGAAAATAAATGATACGCTACGACATATAGGAGCCAAGACATAAATAAAATAAAATACTGAAGACAGAGACATACAGTAGCTTGTACTGCAGCATAATACTAACCTGGTTTTACATAGACAGGGTTATTTAGGTTCACAATTTTTGAAACTAAATGTACCTTTTTTCATATTTATGCTATGAATTTTTGTATAACAGCAATTGCATCATATTCCCTACTGTCTTGAGTTGAACTGAACAACAAAAGGAATGTATTACTGAGATGAACGAATTTTTTGTTCAACTGAGCTATGTGGAAGCACTTCAGACCTTTCGATTGCAACAAACTAATTTCCCTTGCAGTGACCAGCCTCATTTCGTACGAAATCAGAAAAAAATATAATTATTAAGAAGGATTAATCAAGTCCAACGAGATTTGGAAAAACTCTTAACTGGATAATAATTCCTTATGCCCCAGCCACCCATTTATTACTCTTGCCTGCCTTCATCAGTCAAAGTTGAAGAAAAATAACCCCACGAATAATGTCCATTTTTATGTTGATCCTTCAAAAAAGGATTATAAATATCGCCAACTGAAGGAGAACATTGATTTTGCAATCAGAATCTCATCATAATGCCTTTTTAATTTAAAAATAATTTTCCATTACTGGTAGTGAGTGCTTCAACTACTAATATTCCTTGTATAAGTAATACTTATAATACTTATATTAATATTATACAAATACAGCATACCGTTGGTATTGTTGCTGCGACTATACATGCTTACATTTTTGAAATGTCCTTCTATCGTTTATGTTTGCAGATTCCTTCTCGTAATAGAACCTTTCCTATTAATTTTAGTATTGGGAGAGAGAGAGAGAGAGAGAGAGAGAGAGAGAGAGAGAGAGATGACCATAAATCCACATTGCAATATGTGTATTCATATGAAGGTCACAGCTTTAAAAGGGTTGCTTAAATATTTGGCCAAAACCCAAGGGACCATTATTAAGTTATTTACCTCATCTAAAGCAATATAAATCTTCCCTTTTATCAACAGACATCGTACAGTTATATATATATATATATATATATATATATAGAGAGAGAGAGATATAGAGAGAGAGAGAGAGAGAGAGAAATATTTATGCATACAGACACACACAAACACTATGTAAATATACT
>NC_089771.1:10413610-10423610 GCF_040412425.1 Macrobrachium rosenbergii
TAGTTTTTCATTATTATTATTATTATTATTATTATTATTATTATTATTATTATTATTATTATTATTATTATTATATATTATTATTATTATTATTATTATTATTATTATTATTATTATTATTATTATTATTATTATTATTATTATTATTACTTGACAATGAACATCACTTGAAAATCATAATTTCCTTCAACGAAAAAAAGACCACAGAGACACATCAACCCAAAATATCAAGGACGAGAAAGCAAGCTGATAAAGCAAATATGATCGAATTTTTCTTCCCCATTCCTGTTTTGTTTACATTTCATCAAGATTTCCACTATCAGAAGACGCCCTTCGCAAACATAAACAAGATTATCCCTCGACCTTCTCTCCAGGAGTCGAGTGGATGGAAAATCTCTTTCTAATGTCTAAAACAAGTTTATCGTATTCGTTTTGTTCAAGTGAAGATGCAATGCATTACTACCTTCAAACAATTCACCTTGATCTTAAGCATTTATTAATGTTTTTATCTGTCACTGTATTAACTCATCCTTTTTTCCTGATATCTGATCTCTTCTTTCTGTATTTCCTGATAACTTCTGTGACTTCTTTCAAATGAACACCATATTCTTTGGAAGTTTGAACTTCAGTTCAATGGTACCTGTAAGTTTGCTCCAAGTGAATAAGGGTTAACTTCCGAATAATAATAATAATAATAATAATAATAATAATAATAATAATAATAATAATAATAATAATAATAATAATAATAATAATAAGTTTATGTAGTGCATGGCCTTGGGAAAAAAAAATGTGGATAGGAAAGATTCTTGTTTGTTACCAAAGCAAATATTATGCCTACCATTGATGTTAGAAAAATACATTAAAAATCCCATGAAAGTCAATATATTTGGCAACTTTGGAGACAGGAATTTTATCCATAATTCTGATGATGACATGGTTATGATTGCTCAAGTCAACTGCAGTCTTGTCTTAAGATCTGACAGCTCATTTCATATATGTCTCGAGGAATAAAGTGGAAATGAAGATAATTCTGGGAAAATGAAAATGGGTTTCTGACTGGTTAGGTTAATGGAAGGTTCAAATTTTTTCTGTTGAGTATAATAACGTGAATGTAAGTTGACGCTTATTTAAAATGCATTTCTGCTCAGAGATAAAAACAGAAAAAATACACCAAAATTTCTTGCACTTTTCTGAGTCGTTGCACTAAAATTGTCTTTTAATACCTAGCAGATTTAATGGTGTCTACCTGCATAATAAGTCCATTGTTTAATTGCCTACATGAAAAGAATATTCATTTAATATGTATGAATACAAAAAGATACGATTGCAAACAATATCGAAATTCATTACATACCTAGCTACTATATCTCCATGTCTCTAGGAAAGGCGTGAAGCACAGAGCACCCTGTAAAGAAACAACAAATTGTAAACAATTAGGTTTAGCTACGAGGTCAAGAGATGGGTTAGACAGGCTTCTGAGACATAATGAAAATTTATTTTTGATTCTGATTACAGAGCCTTAAGTCGACGGCAACTTTACCAAAGAGTCGAACTCACACATCTCCTGATGGCTGAGTGGTTGTGGTGACTCTTGCTCGACTTATAACCCCAAAAACCTGTGTTTTGTGAGATGTGAAAAGTATTAAATCTAAACTAACTCAACATATAACTAGAGAACATCAGTCATAATAGGTTGTGTTTTTATTATTATATTATTATTATTATTATTATTATTATTATTATTATTATTATTATTATTATTATTAAATATAAAACTAAAAAAAAAAAAAATTAGCTCAGCAAGAAAACAATAAAAAAATTTTCAAAAGTACATGACATATCTAGTAATAATTTATAAAACTTTACAGAAGACACTGATACCTCACTTTTGACATATAAGAGGATTTTCTCTTTTTCTTTTACCAATAAACGGAAAAACACTGTAAAGAGGATTATTTTTGCCAATTACATTCAACTCCTCGACGCTTTTGAGTGCTATGCAAATGATTTTAATGAATAATGAATGCCTTTATGAACAGTATCAAAAGCAAATAAGTAACAAATAAAAAAAATTATTGCTAATGATAAAATTTCACGACAGCAAAAAACAATAGCAATAAATTGGAATAAAAATACATAGGGCCATCAACGAAAAAAATACTTCCAGTTTTATCTTACAAAAAAAGACATAAAACCTTAGTATAAATATCATATCAGGTAACAGACTTTATAAATCTTTCTTTCCATCAACCTTCCTTTGTTACTTAACTGACTAGAGAGTAAAAAAAAAAAAAAAAAGAGTGAGATGGGGCATTAGTGTTAAATATTAGCAGGAAAGATAAAGGAAATTTAATTAATTTCATTAAGTAGAGAAAGGGGCCGCTCGAGGCCAGCCTTTTATCTCTGCCATAATTTTTTTTCGAAGGTCTCACTGATTGCGGTAGAAGATACCTTTACTTTCATAATTACAGTATTAAATTTTTGAATACTTGTCATTGTGTATTTTTTAGCAATGACGTAGTTTATAAATGGTTACGTCTGATGATACATGTATATACGTGTGTATGTATGTATATATATATATATATATATATATATATATATATATATATATATATATATATATATATATATATATATATATATATATTTGAAAATCCCTGAAATTTCAGGGAATTCATGCGCAACCATAATTCACTCAGGAACATTTGATTCCTTCAGAATCAAATGTTCTAGTATTAACACGCCGTGTTTAAACACGGTATATATATATATATATATATATATTTATCTATATATATATATATATATATATATATATATATATATATTTATATATATATATATATATATATATATATATATATATATATATATATATATATATATATATATATATATATATATATATATATATATACACATATACTGAGAGACAAATCACACTTTTAATCTAAGAATCTACACAAAAGTTAAATCTAAGAAAAAAATTGAGTTGGAAACACGTAGCAACATCTAAATTATTTTTTGCAAGAAATATACACAGACAAAAAACGCCAAAGTTTTGTACGTATCCGTTATACATTCTGAAAAGTACTGGCTCTTCAGTCTTATATTTTATAAGAAGCTGATCTATTACGTATTTCCAGGTAAGAACCAGATCAGTTCCAACCCCCTTACCTTTCTCTTTCCTGGATTATGGAAGTTCATTAAAATTTCCTCAGCTGAAAAGGTAAGGGAGAAAACGCGACTGATCTCAACGATATTGCTCCGGGATATTTATATGGGGAAAAATCTTTTGATGTTTAAAGAATTCCGATTTGTAGAAAGCGTCCATTCGTATCCAGATTTCCATTAAAGGTCGTAATAAAATACCTACCTCATTGCTTGAAACCTTAGGTTTCAGTAAAAAAAAAAGAGGAATAATAAAACTAACAAACAAGAGATTGATGGTAGAAAGGGCCGAGGCTCTCAATAAAATCCGGAAATTTGAGGGTTTTTCTCTAACATGTCTTTTAAACTGCTCACTTAAAGGCGAGTGAACTGACTTATATAAAAGGTTTTAAAAGACATAGGAGGCCTTTCTCTCAAATCCCTTTGATGTGTAGATATTCCCTCGCTGTGTTTTAATCTTGTGCATACACTGACACGCACAGATACAGACACACACACATATACACACATATATATGTATATGTATATACAGTATGTATGTATATATATATATATATATATATATATATATATATATATATATATATATATATATATATATATATATATATATAAAGATAAAATCCATTATCATTATTTATATATTCATCACGTTCCATATTTTCGTGATTCAGTTATACATGCAGTAATATATATATACAGTATATATATATATATATATATATATATATATATATATATATATATATATATATATATATATATATATATATATATATATATATATATATATATATATATATATATATATATATATAAATATCTTTTTCCCCCTTGGAACAAGTCATACAAAAATAGAGCATCCCTTCCGGTATTCAGTTTTGCTTCAACTGTGAATGAACAGACAAACCTCCAGTCACTTCTCACCATCACATCAATCAACTTGATCTAAATATTTAGGAAACCATTTATGATAATCATAACAATTCTAAGTAAATATACCATTTAAAAACCGAATGCTTAGTTTTCCAAGTCTCTCTCTGTCTCTGTCTGTCTATCTGTCTGTCTGTCTGTCTACCTCTCCGTAATCAGAGGGTAAAACTGTGACATGTGCTGTACTGGATTTGATTAAGTGTACAGGAATTTGAGTGAAGAGACATTGCACTCATGGCTTTGTGATAATAATAAAAAAAATTAAATAAAGATAAAATATACGTAATGAAGCTTCTCATATTCGTAAATGTTATTTTACAAACGAGATCATCATGATTTTGCAGACATGGAGAAATGCAACCTTTAGTTTTAATCCTAGTTAAAGAAAAATTTAGTCCAACCTATTATGTTAATTTCCTTGGCTGCCTTTCTGTGTGTGTGTGTGTGTGTGTGTCCCTCCACCCCTTCCCTCTCTCCTTCCCCCTCCCCTTCCCCTCCCCTCTCCATCTCTAAAATGTTTACAGATTTGTAAGGACAATTTTTTTTTATAAAAGTAATGTACAGGTTTTTCAAATCAAAATATAACTTGCTTGACCTTTAGAATTTATGAAGTGCTTAATTAACTTCATGTGGTAACTACGAACCACCTGCATTATAAAGATCACAGTACAACTGGAGTTTTTAGATTTTTAAGAAGATGTTATAATCCAATGGACGTTTCTCCAGGAGGTGAAAGAAATGTTTCCAAAGACAGATTCTGGATTTCTTCCCTTAAGGGAAGCAGATCCGACAGGAATCCGTTTAGGAGCTGAAGACGGCTTCATAGGATCCTGGAGTCTTTAAGAATTTGAGGAGACATTATAATCCAATAGGCATTTCTCCAGGAATTCTTCAGGAGTTGAAGACGCTTTGAAGGATCCTAGCCCTTTCATATCTGTATAGTTATCACATCACTGAGGGCACATGAGCCCGATGTGTCTGGGAGCGCTCGACAGTGCGAAAAAATAATTATTTCGAAAATTCAGCAAAAATATAAATTTTATGCCAACAACGTTCATTTTGCTGTCCTTTTTTTCTAAATGTTTATATTTTATGGTGGAATAGTCAGAATAAGAGTCCCAGCCCTCTAAATACAAAAAAAGTGAGTTATTTCACGAAAAAAAAAATCTTTAGTTATTTTCATATTTTCGTTCGTAACCCAAAAACTATGAATGTCAGGCGAATTAATTATTTTTTATGAGAAAGCCAACAAAATTCTCTAAATATCGACATATAAAAGAATGGAAAACGAATAAGTCCAGCTGGTGAAAAAATTGATAGAAAAAAGGCAAGAAACAGAGCGCTCTGCCCGGCGTATGGTGAGAATTATCGCTAGAAAACAGATTTTTTTTGAAGAGCCCTATCTCGGTTATTTTTCATAGAAATTACTTTGTAAATATACGAAAATGTAGAGGAAAAGTTGAAGAATAATGTGAGAGCCAAGAAAAATGGCTTTGGTAACGGCAACAGTTTCATTTTGACGTTATAAATTGAATGAAACGAAAAAAAATGTTACCGTTGTCAACATTATCGTTCGTAGCTCAAAAGCTATACCAGTTAGGCGAATGGATTATTTTTTCTGAGAAAGCCAACAAAATTCTCTAAATATTGATATATAAAACAATGAAAAACGAATAAGTCCAGTTGGTGAAAAAATTTCTAGAAAAGAGGGTAAGAAACAGAGCGACTTGCCCGGCTTATGGTGAGAATTATCGCTAGAAAAAAGTTTTTTTTGAAGAGCCCTATCTCGGTTATTTTTCATAGAAATTACTTTGTAAATATACGAAAATGTAGATGAAAAGTTGTAGAATAAAGTAAGATTCAAGAATAATGGCTTTGGTAACGGCAACAGTTTCATTTTGACGTTATAATGTGATTGAAACGAAAAAAAAAGTTACCGTTGTCAACATTATCGTTCGTAGCTCAAAAGCTATAACAGTTAGGCGAATGAATAATTTTTTATGAGAAAGCCAATAAAATTCCCTAAATATTGACATATAAAAAATGGAAAACGAATAAGTCCAGCTGGTGAAAAAATTTATAGAAAAGAGGGTGAGAAACAGAGCGCTCTGCTCGGCCTATGGTGAGAATTATCGCTAGAAAATGTTTTTTTTTTGAAGAGCCCTATCTCGGTTATTTTTCATAGAAATTACTTTGTAAATATACGAAAAAGTAGAGGAAAAGTTGAAGAATAAATGGAAAGTCAAGAAAAATGGCTTTGGTAACGGCAACAGTTTCATTTTGACGTTATAAATTGATCGAAACGAAAAAAAAAGTTACCGTTTTCAACATTATTGTTCGTAGCTCAAAAACTATAACAGTTAGGCGAATGAATTATTTTTTATGAGAAAGCCAAGAAAATTCTCTAAATATCGACATATAAAACAATGAAAAACGAATAAGTCCAGTTGGTGAAAAATTGATAGAAAAGTGGGTAAGAAACAGAGCGCGCCGCCAGGCATACGGTGAGAATTATCGCTAGACATTTTTTTTGAAGAGCTCTACCTCGGATTTTTTCCTAGAAATTACTTTGTAAATATACAAAAATGTAGAGGAGAGGTTGAGGAATAAAGTGAGAGTCAAGAAAAATGGCTTTGGTAACAGCAACAGTTTCATTTTGACGTTATAAGCTGTTCGAAACGAAAAAAAAATGTTACCGTTGTCAACATTATCGTTCGTAGCTCAAAAGCTATAACAGTTGGGTGAATGAATTATTTTTTATGAGAAAGCCAACAAAATTCTCTAAATATCGATATATATGATAATGAAAAATGAGATTCAGAGCCCTGCCTAAAATCCAGACGTCTCTTATGTGATGCACTAACAAATTTCCGCTAGTTTTACCGTAAAACTTTGAAAGCATGTTGGAAACTGTTCTCGATTGACGTCGCTGTATGTAAACAGCCACACGTGTTTACCCAGGCTCGTACGCATGGTCTCTGACAGAAGTGTGGCCTGCCAGGCCTGCGTGGGTGCGATCAGCTGATGTCATTGTGAGAATTTTACTACGCCATGGATTTGCGCATGCACAGTAGAGGAACTAAAAAATTTATAGAAAATAGAGGATACCAAACAGAGTGTTTCCAATAATGTAATCCTACATTTTATAAAAAAAAAAATGTAAGATACGAGAGAGAAACGTGGGTAGGATCAGCTGATTTCATTGTGGGAAATTTACTATGCCAGGGAATTGCGCATGCGCAGTATAGGGACTGCTTGCCTGGCTTATCGATGCCTGAGTTACACGGTCCAAGGTATGCTTTAGCCTATGGAAACCACCAACTGTCCGAAAATAAAAAAAATTTACCCCTACCACACGTACGAAAAATGTCGGTAAATTTTACGTAAAATTACGTCAGTCAGGCAAGAAGGGGGTAGGGGGTTATTGCGTAATATTACGTCAATTGGACAGGAATGGGCTAGAGTCGAGAAGACGTCTTTCAAGAATAATGTTTTAACTGTCCAGAAATTTTCAACATTAAGTGACCCAACGGTATATGATAAAGGATTTTTGGCTAAGATTTGTTATTTTCGTTTCGAAATGGACTCAGCGGGTAATTCTAGAACAACAGCAGGCACTACTGGTGATGGTCCAGAACCACAATGGCACCAGCATTGGCTCAAAACCCATCAGCAGCTGCTCCTGCACCTACACCAAGATATGGTCAGTTGTTTGTACAGTATATGACCGGAAAGTAAACGGGTCTGGTGCTGACCGTAGACTTTTGCTGACTATTATTAGTAGGGTTGATTTAGCTGTGGGTATGGGTATGGGTATGGGTATGGCTAGGGCTATGGGTGTGGTACCGATATGAGTATGGGTATGGCTAGGGCTATGGGTGTGGTACCGATATGAGTATGGGTATGGTATACAGATATGGGTATGGTTATGGGTATAGGAATGGTATGGTATGGGTATGGATATGGGTATGGGTATGGAATGGATATGGATATGGGTATTGGTATAAGCATGGGTATGGTAGGGATATGGGTATGGGTATAGGTATTGTATGGTACAGATATGGGTATGGGTATGGTACGGATGTGGGTGTGGGTGTGGGTATCGGTATCAGTATAGGTATGGTACGGATGTGGGTGTGGGTGTGGGTATGGGTATCAGTATGGGTATGGTATGGGAAAGGGTATGGGTATGGTACAGATATGGGCATGGGTATGGAATGGATATGGGTATGGGTATGAGTATAAATATGGGTATGGGTATGGAAACTAGAGAATGCGAGAGAGAGCGAGCATCTGCTAGTCATAACTTCTATAGGTCGTTAGCAATTTTCTGAAAATATAATTTTTCAAGAATTCTACGAAGATAAGTTTTAAAATCGGATGGATTTTGTCAGTTTTTAATTCTGAAATGAGTTATTTGCATAATTGTTTTCCCAGAATGATTGTTAAATAATGGGGGTTCTCTCTCTCTCTCTCTCTCTCTCTCTCTCTCTCTCTCTCTCTCTCTCTCTCTCTCTCTCTCTCAAAGAATCTTTCCATTTATTTTACCATAATCATCAACTATAGAGTATTATTGAGCCTATCGTGATTTATGGAAAGGTTTATATATATATATATATATATATATATATATATATATATATATATATATATATATATATATATATATATATATATATATATATATATATATATATATATATATATATATATATATATATATATATATATATATTATATATATATATATATATATATATATTTTATATATATATATATATTATATATATTATTATTATTATATATATATTATTATATATATATATATATATATATATATATATTATATATATATATATATATATATATATATATATATATATATATATATATTATATACATTATATACATATATATACATATATATACATGTAATGGATTTTTTTTACACACACACACCGTTGTGCGTTTTTTTTTGTGTGTGTCTAGGTTTTGTGTTAGAGTGTGGCGTATGAAACTGTTTTAGAACGCAAAAGATCATTTTAATAAATAATGTCAGTTTAGTCCGTAATCTTTAATTCAATGGGTGCCTCTAAAAAAAAGAGAGAGAGAGATTTAGGATCGATAGTCACGCTCCTAACACTAAAAAGAATATTTGATCTCCACTGAACTTAATACCTCAGTGTACAGAACTTCTTAAGGAAGAGCGAAGAGATTATATATTCAGAAAGTTTTTAAATTTCGGAATCCGGTCGGATAATGGTTGGGGATAATTGAGTGTTGTAGTCATGTCTGATTTCTGTGCCTTTATCATTCGTAATTATTATTATTATTGTTTTTATTATTATTAAGATTATTATTCGAAGAAGGAGAAATATAGCCAAGAAGAGATAAGTGCAGAAAATAAAAGGCAAAAGTAAAAAATAACTAGATAAACAAACTAGTTAAATACACCAAGCCTAAATTATATGATAGTAATTCCAGTCAAAATAATAAATATAATAATAAAAATTATCGAAAATAACAGGCAAAGGCAAAACAGGATTTGATAAACAAACTAATTGAAAACGTGAAAAACACAAGGTAAGTCGATGGTACGAGGCAGGACGCATCTTTGCTTAGATTATATAAGAATGATTACAATTATAACAGTAATTATAATGATAATTATAAGTTTTTTCATTATTATTACAGTGAGCGGCACCTTTAGCTACATTTGGAGTGTAGCGTTATTTGCAACACATTTGTTATCAGGTTATCTGATAAGTATTATTCACACCCCGCCATACAAGGGCAGGAGAATTACCTCGGGAACGGTTGGCAACATTGGTAGCTCATACGAAAGATTCCTCCAACAGCCGACTCTCTCTCTCTCTCTCTCTCTCTCTCT
>NC_089771.1:10428610-10466110 GCF_040412425.1 Macrobrachium rosenbergii
GATTTTATGAAGTTTTAGAGGCATGGATGAACTCAAACTCAACCAATAAGACTTAACTCAACTTATGAAGTATTACACGCAAGCGAAAGTGTGACAATACATGAATATTTCTGCGTTAAATTGCCGTAATTTCTTGTTGAAGCCATTGGTAAAGACTACGATAGAATGTCTTTATAACAACAGCCAGTCTTTTCACAACTGATCCCTGACTCCCATTTCCTACCGAGAGCAATCAGATTCGTTGATCAGCAGCACCAATATGCAGTAAAGGTGCCTCGCTGTCGAACTCCTCAGTTCCAGAGGTCCTTTATTCCTCACACAGTTGGACTGTGGAACAGTATTGCTGAGGATATCGTGCAATTGGAACTCCAAAGGTTCAAGCGAAGATGAAATGCATTACTACCCTAATTCTTGCAGTTTAGTTCATTTTTATCTATTTATTGATTTATTAATTTATTTTTCGTTTTTAATAAGTGAGAGCTCTTCTTTCTGTATTTCCCTTCACCTTCTCTTACTTCCTAATGAGCACCATATTCTTTGGAAGCTGAATTTCAAGTCAATGGCCCCTAAGGTGGGCTTGTTCCATATGAATAGGGTTCATCTTCTGGATAACAATAATAATTATCATGAAAGTATCTGATACATGCCACTCAAGCAGAGGCAAGACGGGAATTATTCAGACTATTTTGAGGAAGGCAAAGTATTCATCCTACTGTCTTGAAGTGACTGGCATAAGG
The DNA here is from genome assembly GCF_040412425.1 of Macrobrachium rosenbergii. Lineage (NCBI taxonomy): Eukaryota > Metazoa > Arthropoda > Malacostraca > Decapoda > Palaemonidae > Macrobrachium > Macrobrachium rosenbergii. Next base: position 10,429,348 of record NC_089771.1, read on the forward strand.
ACTGATCAGACTGGTTGAATTTGAAGATTGTGAGTATCAGTATCTAGTGGCTTTATTGCAAGGATAACCAGTCATGAGAAAAGTTTTTCACAAACAATAACAGACAATAATAATAATAATAATAATAATAATAATAATAATAATAATAATAATAATAATAATAATAATAATAATAATAATAATAATAATCGTGTTGATTGCAAAGAATAATTATTATAATAATAAAATATAAGGCATAATAAAAATTGTTATAACCTATTCATACATAATCTTGACATAAAACCAAACAATTTCTCTGAATAAAAATCCAATAATTCTTATTCCCTTAACCAACTTCGGTAACAATATGCAAATTAAAGGACTTATTCAAATGACTTAAAATCTGAAGCAATCCTTTGAAGACCCTGGAGATTATCTTGGGACCCTTTTAATTATCTTCATAATTAATCAGAGACGGAAAAGCTATAATTTAACACGAGATTTTGCTCCTAATTTGCATTTGATTAGGCATTATCTGCATACATTTCCAGAACACCTGATCAATTTATTTAAATGAATTCCATAAACTTTACGTATAACAGTCTCTTTACGTATCAACAAATGCATTTTCAGGATTATAAAAAAATTAGACTTGTTATTATGCAGGAAGTTTTTTTTCTTGTTTCATATATAAGTATCCTTACATATGCATTTGATAGAGAGTCAATGCATATCTATTATTATTATTATTATTATTATTTTGGTCTATCACAGTCATCCTATTCGACTGGGTGGTTTTTATAGTGTGGGGTTCCGGGTTACGTCCTGCCTCCTGAGGAGTCCATAACTTTTCTCACTATGTGCGCTGTTTCTAATAGCACGCTCTTCTGCAAGAGACCTGGAGCTACATCGGCTTCTAGTTTTTCCAGGTTCCTTACCAGGGATCTTGGGATCGTGCCTAGTGTTCCTATGATTATGGGTACAATTTCCACTGGCATATCCCATATCCTTCTATTTCTATTATCAGGTCTTGATACTTATAAATTTTTTCACTTTCTTTCTTATCTGTTCTGTTTGTCTTTCCCCTGTCTCTCTGTATATTTCTGGGTCTTCGTCTACTTTCTTCAGTCCTTCTTCCCATGCACTCCGTAGCCACTCGTCTCCACTGGTCTTCAGATACTGCCCCAGTGCGCTGCTCTCGATGTTGACACAGTCCTCTATGCTTAGTAGGCCTCTCCCTCCTTTCTTTCGTGTTATGTATAGTCTGTCTGTATTTGCTCTTGCGTGTAGTGCTTTGTGATCGTCACGTGTTTTCTAGTTTTCTGGTCGATGCTGCAGAGTTCAGCCTCGTCCGCTCCATTACTCGTGCGCTGTATCTGATTGCTGGTACTGCCCATGTGTTTATGACTTTCGTCATGTTTCTGGCGTTGAGTCTTGACTTGAGTATCGCCTTAAGTCTCTGCATATATTCTTTCCAGATCGTGTCCTTCATTTCTTGGTGTTTTATATCCCCTCCTCCTATTATTCCCAGGTTACAGACTAATACACACACAAACAAAGCCACATCTTCTAAAAACATAACAGACACCTCACACGTCTCGACTGTCGACCTAACCGTGCAACGTCTCCTCGCTGCTGGGAGAAAGTGCGCTGGTGACTGGTACAATACATGTACATATGCTACAAGGGTCTAAGTGATGACAGGCAGGGCAGCCGATCGAGACTACAAAGTCTACCCCAAAAGCCAAATCAAAGTCCTTCAAAAAGAAGGCATTGTGCTTACCCCATACAAATGGGAAAAAAAACACGTTAAAAGAAGATTATGTATCCTGTCTCATCTATGTGTTTGATGCTATTCCCGTCTGGAAGCTTTTTCCCTTCAGTCCTTGTCACTTTGCCTTTTTGTATGTTGACCAAGGAGCATTTTTCTATTCCAAACTCCATCCTGATATCCCCAGATACAATCCTTACAGCCTGATGGTTAATTCTGTTGCCTCCTTTCTTGAGCTGGCACCCAACATCCATCTTCTGCAGCACTTTCGTCATGGGAATCATGGCTACTGCTAAGAGCAGTGGGGTCATTGGGTCGCCTTGAAAGATCCCTCTCCTGATGTTACCTTCTGCTAGTCTTATCCCAGAGCTTGTAAGTACTGTATTCCAGTTGCGCATTGTATTTGCTTTCCTCTGCCTCATATATTTTCAGGTATTCTATTAGCCACGTGTGCGGTATCATGTCGAAGGTTTTCTTTTAGTCGATCCATGCCATGCTTAGATTTGTTCTCCTTCTCTTACTATTCTTCATTACCATTTTGTCTATCAGGACCTGGTCTTTTGTGTCCTTACACTTCCTTCTGCAGCCTTTCTTTTGGTGGGGATGGTGTTTGTATCCTCTAGGTAGTTGTGTAGCCTTTCACTAATGATACCTGTTAGTAACTTCCAGATTATTGGTAGGCAGGTGATAGGCCTGTAGTTATTATTATTATTATTATTATTATTATTATTATTATTATTATTATTGTTGTTGTTGTTGTTGTTGTTGTTGTTGTTGCTGTTGTGATAATAATGATGATGATGATGATGATTATTATCATTATTTTGCAAAACTATAAAAAGAAATTAGATAACTTGTCCATATATCTCAATAAGAGGCCAGCCAACAGAGAGAGAGAGAGAGAGAGAGAGAGAGAGAGAGAGAGAGAGAGAGAGAGAGATTCAACAAACAAACACCTTACAAAATTAATAAGCAGCAGTATTAAGAAACAATAGAGAAAGACGAAGGAAACCTATGAAGTCTCAGTTATTACTTCACGCCCTCTCTGAAACATACGCAGACCAATTTTAACATTCGTGGACTCTAGGACTCAAAGGTCTCGAACGAGACACATCTGGACGTTATATAGTCTCTCGCCTTTCAGGGTCAAGGGCCTGAAGGATAAATCACTCGGCTGAGTTCCTTTATCGACGTATGTAAACAGTTAGCAACGTCAGACAAACATGTGAGTTTCTCCAAAACCCCGTGAGAATCATCTAGCTGATGAAGAAGGGGACATTTTGCACAGATATATTGAATTTCAGAATCAGTTTATATAGATCAAGTGGACCTTTCTTTTATAATTTAAATTAATTTATTATTATTATTATTATTATTATTATTATTATTATTATTATTATTATTATTATTGTTGTTGTTGTTATTCTCTTTTAGAATCTATAGGTTTTCACATTAGAATATCATAATGGTTATAAGAGTAATAACTACATTTCAAGTTTGATTTGACAGTACATGGGATAAATTATTATTATTATTATTATTATTATTATTATTATTATTATTATTATTATTATTATTATTATTCATAATTTACAGAATCAAAGTCCCATTAAATTGCTGAAAGCTTAATTTGGTAATACAAGGAATAAACACGAATTGAGGAATTTTTATTCTTATTATTATTATTATTATTATTATTTATTATTATTATTATTATTATTATTATTATTATTATTATTATTATTATTATTATTATTTAGAGACGAATTAGTCCCATTAAATTGTTTAAAGTTTTAATTTGCCACGGAATAAATAAAATGGGAATAAATTATTAAATGAGGAATAATTTATTATTATTTACAGCGAGAAAAAAAAATCTACCCAAAAAAGGGTCAAACGATTCTCAAAATTCTTCGAGTCGTTAATCACGTCTTAACATCACGGTTAATGCAACTTATCGCACCTACATGACCTAATAAAAACAGGTTCTCCATTTAACAAACATATCACGTCTCAATATTCAAGGGAGAAACTCACTTGATTAGAAACATCATATTTCCTTTGCAGAGTCAGAACATGGACAGCTTTGATGCTGATGGAATAAAATAATAGGATTTTATGAATATGATCCATAGGCACGTGTATGGATTCAGCTAGTAAGTTGTCGTATATATGAATTTATCTGATTATATATATGAATATATATATATATATATATATATATATATATATATATATATATATATATATATATATATATATATATATATATATATATATATATATATATATATATATATATATATATATATATATATGTAATTCTAATAGCCACAATGCCCTCTTAACTTCTCGAATTCTTCGCGCTTTTTTGAATATGCTTGTAACTACGAAGCCGTAACATCCAAGCGCGAGAAATTGAAGAGACTTGCGTTTGGATGTTACGGCTTCGTAGTTACAAGCATATCCAAAAGAGCACGAAGAATTCGAGAAGTTAAGAGGACATTGTGGCTATTAGAATTACATATGTGTCTGGTAAAAGTGACCAGTAGATTCTACACACATATATACATAAGCTGACCAACCCAGTGCTGCCAGGGATAACTCTTAATGGCAACCAATAAACTTTCTCTCTCTCTCTCTCTCTCTCACTTTTTCTTCTTTCTCCTCCCTAACACCTCCTCTCTCTCGCACTTCCTATCCCTCTCACTCTTCTTTCTCGCTCTCTCCCTCTCTCTCTCCCTCTCTCACTTTCTCTCTCCAACACTCCCTGTCTCTTTCCTTCTTTCTTCTCCCTAACATCCCCTCTACTCTCTGTCTCTCTCACTTCCTCTCCCTCTCACTCTCTCTCTCTGTCATCCCTTCCCAACCCCCACCCCCTTTGGTGCTATTGATGTTTTACCCCCACAGTATTCTTTTCCAGATAGTAGGTTATATGTGTACCGAAATTAGGTATGATAAATTTGTAAAGTTACTAAGTCTACAGGCATAACCAGCCCCGTTTCACGGACAGATCCAGCCCCTTTCAGGGAAGCCCTTCCCACCCCTACCCCTTTTGGTCCCTTTAGTATTAGTGATGTCTTATCCCCACAGTGCTGATTTCTAGAAAGTAAGTCATATGGTTGAAATTGCTCAGATCATTTCAGAGTCATACTGGCACATACACACACACACACATTTACATACATTGTACTTAATCCATTTACATATATATATATATATATATATATATATATATATATATATATATATATATATATATATATATATATATATATATAATATATATAAATATAAATATGTATATATATGTATATATAGGTAAGGAATAGGTAGATCAGTACTTGGGGTAACATTCTTTATTGCGACTACTTTCGAGGTTCTAACATACCTCATCATCAGGCATCTAAAAATAACAAATAAATACAATAAAAAAACACTCACTAAAATCAAATAAAATTACACACATCAGAACTAACTACCAAGAATTAAAATTGAAAAGTACCAAAAAAAAAAAAAAAGTTAAGCATACCTTAGTTTAACCAGACCACTGAGCTGATTGACAGCTCTCCTAGGGCTGGCCCGAAGGATTAGACTTATTTTATGTGGCTAAAAACCAACTGGTTACCTAGCAACGGGACCTACAGCTTATTGTGGAATCCGAACCACATTATACCGAGAAATGAATTTCTACCACCAGAAATAATTTCCTCTAATTCTTCATTGGCCGGTCGGAGAATCGAACGCAGGCCCAGCAAAGTGCTAGCCGAAAACGATATCGACCCGTCCAACGAGGAACTGATTGAACAGTACCGTTTAACCTACAAAAGCAAGAGTCAAGAGAGGAATACAAGGCAAATACAAAGATAGTTACAGAAGATAGAATTAAAAACAAAGCAACTCAACTGACTGTTCATTATTGCAGAGTGATGGTTTTTCTCTGATGGAATATAATGTTTCAATTGTGGTTAGCTCCACATCACTAGACCGACTGGCTAATACAGAAAAAGAATCAATACTCAGAAGATGGTCATGCTGATGAGAATGCTCTCTAATGGCACTAAATGCTTGTTTGTTAAGTGGCCTGTTTGTTCCAATTGATCGGCCTAGGTGTTCCAAGACACGGACCCTAAGCTGGCGCTTTGATTTAGCAATATAAGTTGCATTACAGCAACTACTTGTATACATATAGACTACAGATGACTGTAGGTCTTTGGGCACCGCGTCTCTGAACTTGAAAAACTTTTGTATTACATTTTTAGGCCTGAATATGACTGAGACAAACTTGAGGGTAAAATTCCAATAGTAATTTGGACAACCTGTTTCTCAAGGAAAAACTGCTTTTACCCATGTAGGGCAAGGAACAATAATTCCGCTTTCCACGGAAGTCTTCTGTTGCATCTATCTATCTATCTATATATATATATATATATATATATATATATATATATATATATATATATATATATATATATATATATATATGTATGTATGTATGTATGTATATATATACAGGATGGTAACTAACGGAGATTTTTTCGCAAAAGTTACAAGCTTTCAAGGACTAACTGTCACCACCATCTGGTTGAAACAGTAACAAGAGAAAATAAACAAACAATAATCCAAAAATCAACACGAGAGATAATGTATATATGAGAATACCACACTGAATAAACATAAAGATATTTACAAATATGGTCTTGGTAATTGTTTATATTTACAAATATGGTACGAGTAATTGTTTACTTCGTGTTCCTGTACTTTGATAAAAAGAAAAGGCAACATTAGATTTTATTTAGGTATCATATCTATTAGGAATAATATTTAATAGTTCTTTTCTTTTTCTCTGAATTGAAACAAAGCAAAGTCATATTGTTGCCTTTTTAACCCGTGTTGCTTCTGAGTTTAACAGAAATTGAGAAAATCACGTTTTACAGTGTATTCTACAAAAAAATAAAAACCTTTAGAATCAGCATTAAATACAGGTCAATTATTTTATATCTGTTCAGTAGATATGTCTGGTCTCCTCTAAGTGAAAAAAAAAAAAAAATCACAACTTATACAATATTCTTCCAATCTTCTTTGCTTGTTCAATAGACATAAGCTTAGTTTCCCCCTAATTAAAAAAAAGTCAGTAACTTAACTATAGTCTTCCAATCTCTGAAAAACGTTATCATGTGATCTTTGGGTCCCCCCGCAAACGTTTACATAAGGGGAAAGGAAATCAGACTGCCTTAAGGCGTTGGCAAATTCCTGAATATAAGCCAAAATAAAGAGGGGTGAGTTAATGTGGTCTCTTGGGAAATGACGCGTTGATCTCGTGGATGATTAAACATGTGGGTGCCTTTGTAAAGATGCATTCAGGTATTATTATTATTATTATTATTATTATTATTATTATTATTATTATTATTATTATTATTATTATTATTATTATTTAAATGGGATGGCTGCATTATTTGTGTCAGCTCTATAATGAGTCTTCTCAATTTTCCTGATAATTCGTTTTTCCACGTTAATATTGGACAGTGATTGGCCAACATTTGTTATTATTATTATTATTATTATTATTATTATTATTATTATTATTATTATTATTATTATTATTATTATTATTATTATTATTATTATTATTATTATTATTATTATTGCTCAAGTGAGCCTCAGATGAGGTCGAATCAATTTGAGGATGTAAGGCATTCACTATTATTATTATTATTATTATTATTATTATTATTATTATTATTATTATTATTCACGAACAAACACTACTTACATCATTCAAACAGACAAGTTTTCACAAAGTAATATGCACATTTAAGATACAAATTAATGAATGTGTAAGTTAGTATGACAAATGAATAAGAATGAATAACCAGAAAAAAATAATGACACCAGTTTCTTAAAAAATTAATTGTCAATATGTAACATCTGTTTTATTTCATATTGTAGTTTCTTTTTTTATTTATAAAGAGATAACCTATGAGAAGCTTAGCATGTTCATATTTCAATTCTGGCGCGATGTGGCATCTATCCCTATTTATTTTATCTGTGTTTATTCGGCAAAGATGTCCACTGTGGCAAGTGTTCGTAATTCAAGTACCTAATAGTACCCTAAGCGAATCTTTGCGTACGTGCGTGCGCGCGCGCGTATCCACATACGCAATAACTCGTTACGCAGCGAATAAGGAATATAGGTAGACCTTAAACAATAATTCTTTGGTGAAATGATTACGTAGGGGCCAGCCCACAAGCCATAACTATGAGCAATGTACCGATGGATCAGTTGTTCTTTATATTGGCTTAAAAGATCATTAATCATTCTCACAACTGGATACTGCAGAGCCACAGAGAGTTTGTTGATGTCCTTATCAGTGCTCGCAGTTGAACTCTCTCTCTCTCTCTCTCTCTCTCTCTCTCTCTCTCTCTCTCTCTCTCTATATATATATATATATATATATATATATATATATATATATATATATATATATATATATATATATATATATATATATATATATATATATATATATATATATATATATATATATATATATATATATATATATATATATATATATATAGATAAATAGATAATATATATATATATATATATATATATATATATATATATATATATATATATATATATATATATATATATATATATATATATATTCATATATACAATAAATACAAACTTTTCTATTTCCTTTCTCAATCTTGTACATGGTAACAGGTAAAACCTGCCCATTTATATAATAAAATTACTTCATCCTCACTTCTCCAAAATAAGATTAGTGGACGAAGCATTATCCTCACTTCTCCAAAATAATAGTGTCCAATCTCTCTCTCTCTCTCTCTCTCTCTCTCTCTCTCTCTCTCTCTCTCTCTTGCTTTTGCTTTAACTATACGCACTAAATACACACTTTTCTACTTAAAACATGCTCACTTATTTATTAAAATTATTTCATCCTCACTTCTTAAAAATAATATTAGTGGACGAAGCATTACATAATAACCAATCTCTCTCTCTCTCTCTCTCTCTCTCTCTCTCTCTCTCTCTCTCTCTCTCTCTCTCTCTCTCTCATTTAAGAGTACAACATTGCAGATTTTTACTTACACGTCTGATGCGTCGTTTTATAAGTAGCAATAAGAAGCTTTCAAATCTTAACGTCCATTGATTTCAACGTAAGTCAGAACGATTTCCGCACACAGCCCTCAAGTCAAACGTTCCATCTTTCAGTAACTCAACGCTTATCAGCGTCATGGCTACAAAAAGTATGAATTTTTTTTCCTTCAAAAACCTCTAAAGGAAAGAAACACAATCTGGAATTAGCCGAGGGGCGCACGGACACACGAAACATACACAAACACAATTCCTAGTTCGAGTCACCGTGAGCTAAGCGACAAGGTGGCCGTGAACCGCTGAGTGCGGAGGACGCGCGCCAACTGAAGCTTGGGTCTCAAGTTCCCCAACAGCTACCAGAGGCTGTTGACGGGCGTCTCTGACACTCCATACTACCGCCCACTCGCCGCCCTTCCCGTGGCTACATGCCACCCCAGAGGCTGTGCCATCAGTGGGATACGCCGTCGCAATTCGATCCTCATAAAACACACACGCTTTTGACCGGTGTCTCGCTGTTAACTGCACGTGGGCGGTGACATAGTGTGGTTCTTGGTTTCAGACAGTTAGTTGTCTGCTTCTTTTTTTTTTTTACTTTGGACAGCAGTGGCCTGTCTGTCTGTCTGTTTCTCTTTCTTGTCTGTCGGTCTGTTGTTTGTTTGTTTGTGCGTGAAGTCTTGTTTAGATTTATTAATTATAAGTGAATAAGGTACTGATGAGCAATCGAAAAAGTTATATTTTTCTCTCTCTCTATCTATCTTTTCTCTCTCTCTCTCTTTTACGTGCATGTACCTTTCCCGTCTCATTCATTCACGCTCTCTCTCTCTCTCTCTCTCTCTCTCTCTCTCTCTCTCTCTTTGTCTGTCTGTTTACTTGTGTGTGTGTGCCTTTCCCTTTGACTGATGAACAGGCATTATTTCATTCATTCACGCCCCCTCTCTCTCTCTCTCTCTCTCTCTCTCTCTCTCTCTCTCTCTCTCTCTGTATGTCCGTGTACCTTTCCCGGTTAACTGATGAACAGACGGTATTTCTTTCGTTCATGGCCCCCTTCTCTCTGTCTGTCTGTCAGTCTGTCTCTTCGAGTGTTTGTTTAATTGCCTACAATACGCCGTTTCCCTTGGTGAAGAAATAGGACTAGTCACAACTTATGCTTGTTAATAAATATTTACGTAACCAACAATAAACCATTCCTCGAAAAAAATGAATAATGAGCTTTTTATGCGATGATTAATCTGATATTACGAAAAAACAGGTTTGGTTTTGTTAACAAAGATTCAAAGACCTCCTGGCATATTTACACAGAAGGTCTCATCAGCAGCACCTAATCCCTCTTTTGTTTTTCTGACACGTTTTTTACTCCAAGACTCTGTTGGTGCTTCTTGTTACCTAAACAATCTCGATTTTAGCACTTCTTTCATCAGGGCTATTAGTGTATAGTCTCCTTTTGCTCTTTATCTTCTAAATCAGTTGTACAGGTATATACTACTTTCATTTTAAATCTGTCACGAATTTCTTTCATTTGACTATTTTGATTATATAGACAAATATAAAGAAGCAAGATACATAATCGTCTCTTTATATTACTTATCATTGTAATGGGTATTATGAATGACGGTCGGATGAGAGAAAAGGTGAAAGACATTTAATTAAAACAAGGGGTGTAATAGAAATATATATATATATATATATATATATATATATATATATATATATATATATATATATATATATATATATATACATACATACATACACACGCACACATATATACAAACACATCTGGAAAACTACTAACTTTCATAAGCAGATATATTTTCACAACAAATTCCGGCCGACATCCAATTCCCTCTCCCAGGAAAAATACGAGAAAACATTATTGCAATGACAAACTTTCCCACAATTACAACTCGGTGTTTGGCTCATCTGCTGAAACATTTTTAGTAACTGCGAATGTAATACTAGCCCTCCTCTCCCATTGTCCAATAAATTGGGAGGTTTGGATATCATCGTTCATCCGGGTAAGTTATGTGACCGTGGCAGCAAGAAGAGGAAGAATGTCATTTACCCTGAACCCAGATATTGTATTTGAGGTAAAAACTGACAAAGATATGACTTCATCAACGGTTACATTTGTTCCGACAAAGTTTTCATATCGAAAAGGCAGAGGGGAAATGGGATAGGGAGCAAAATTAATCATCAATATCATCTTGATTTATTCCTTGATAAAGGTAGTTTGTTATTCCTTTTTACCTTGGTTTATTTTTTATTCTTTCTCCGTGAGATTGCCAGATGTCACATTAGTCAAAAACTCTTTCCAATATGTTGCCTAGTTTTAATCTGATACAAATCCTATTTTTTATTTGATAATTATTGTGGAATTATGTAAATCTATTATGTCTTTCAAATCATAAAAGAGCATCTTTGTAAATTATTCCTGTAGAATGGTTGCATAAATATATAAAAAAAATGATTACCTTTGCAAGTAAGAGATAAATTTTAGTGTTTGATGGAATATGACACTTGAAATTAATTTCCAGGGCTTTGATGAACCAACTAGCACTGAAACATAGGTATATACTAATTATTCAAAATAACACTATCTGAAAACTACTGAGAAGACAACAAAATCATGACGAATTTTGACGTCAGTTCTAAAATATTATTAATTTCGGAATCGTATGTATTATGGAACTCCATTTGTCTTCTGTATTTCCAGGATTCGTCACTCAGTTCTAATCTTACAGAGCTGAATACAGGCCTGAATTGGAGTTGTCTTTAGCACGAAATAAATGAAAACTGTAAAATTCCGGAATCACTCCAAATCTCTCATTAACTCAAAGGTAACTTTTTAAACACGAGGTTATTAGCTAGCTAATAATTTCAGATGAAACCTTATTAAGATTTTTCTTTGAGCCGTTAAAATCAAAGCTAATTTTTTTTCTGATGTGGTAATCACATATTACACAAAATTTTTACCTGCTAGACTTCACGTAAGGCTTATTAGATCACAAGCATTATGATTTTTTGCTAATTATGCCACTGAAAAATTGGCTGTTGGGAGATAATAAGCTTTCAACATAATAAAACTTCTTATTTACTTAGTTCTGGATTATCAGAGTTAGGAATAATGGTCGCTTTCAGAAGTATTATAGTATTTTGCTATTGTTTCTTAAAGTGATTATTATTGAATAAAGCTAAAGGTTATTTACTTGAAAATATACACACTCACAAACACAAACACACACACACACACACACACACACACACACACACACACACACACACACACATATATATATATATATATATATATATATATATATATATATATATATATATATATATATATATATATATATATATATATATATATATATATATATATACATACACACACACACTCACAAACTTCTTCCTCAGTTTTCCAGAGTCAATTTAGGCTTCACCCATAAAAATATTGGGTACCCCTAAGGTGGTAAAACCACACTGAGTTAAATTTCTTACCACAAAAGCAAAAAAATAAAAAAAAATTCTTTCAGAGAGCTCCAAACGGAAGAGTGTATATTTTTAATAAGCTTTCTTCAACTTCAGACATGTCTCTTTTCGTCTGTTCAATCCTCTTAAAAAACTTTTAGACCCAAGGCTAAAAATACGATCCTGGAATTTTGAAAGGAAAATAATTTTGCTGATGCTAAGAGAGAGAGAGAGAGAGGTACATGTTTGTATTTTGACTAATTCCTTTAAAGAGAAACATTTAGGAATCGTATTTTATGGTGTTCCATTGTCTCATTTTGAGGTATTAGTATCTTTTACGTAAGATATAAATCTCAAAAACGATTTAACGGATAAATACTAATAAACAAATAAATAAAAACTGCCGGGAGCTATCAAAATCAAGCAAAATCATATACCTCGAAATGGCAGCATCACCTTTCTTTAAAGAGGGGGAAAAATTGGTTGAGATTCTTTAAATTCCTGGGGGCGAATGGATAATTTAAGCCCCCTCCCCTCCTCCATTCAAAGCGAGGGCCAGCCCGCTACTGGACACCTGCATCTTGTGTCCCCCTTCGGGTCATCTAAATCCAAAGTAGATGGTTCACTCTTTCGGGGTTCTTATAATAGTAGAGGACCCTCCAATAGATCCCGTGACCAATCTTCCGGGATCAAGGTTTGAAGTTAATTTTCAGTTTAGAGGAAGGTTTAGCTCAAATTAAGCCGGGGTATACCTAGCAAAAGTCTGGGCTAACTTTTTGAGAGGCATAAATCCTAGATGGCCGCCTCCACCTATGTCAAACCTATAAAACTACATATCTTAGAATTTTTCACTTACAAATGAATTCTTTGTATCTAATTATAGGTTTTTGAGGTCAAGGATCTCATATTTGATGTTAAAATTTAGTTTTCTCCAACATTACAATTTTTATGTTAGAGTAAAAATACTTATAAAATATGTCACGTTTTCAACAGAAAAAATGATTGATTTGATATATACATAGAGTACTTATTTGAAAACTATATATGTTGCATAATAGGAGAGTTTTATTGGTAATTTACAATGTCTCTAAAGAGCTCATTAAATTTCTTTTCATTTGTGATATCATAACTGCTATTGTGTATATCTGAAGCTTTGGTTACGGAGGACTGGTCACGGTACTTATAGGGAGTTCTCTACTACTATACATACACCAACTTGAAACTGAACACCTTTTTTTAGATCTGCTAAGCTATTAAGCTTATTAATCCATATATGTTACTTTCATACACTATGCTACAATATTGTTTGACGCATTAAATCTAATTCACCTGAACTATTTTACTTACAGATGATGGCTTTAGCAAAGAAGCGAAAGAGAGGTGATTCACCGGAAGGTCAATGTACTTTGTGTCATAATAAATGTAATGAAGACAGGAGTACCACAACACCTGAGGCGTGGGATAGCTTGAAAGATCGTGCCCACAAATGGTTAGGACTTAATCCATTTAATACAGTTTATGATGATGTTCAATGGGAAGAGGGACCCAACAATGTGTTCTTTCACAAACTGTGTAAGTTGTGGAACTGGCTTTGAGAAGAAAGAGAAAGGAAACTAACAAGAAAATTAATTCAGCGGTTTCTAGTAGCGTACTACCTGCAGAAGAGAGTGAAGGACAGCAGATGGAGCGAAGACAATCCCGTTCACAAACAGGGTTGTTGCACAAGAACTTATGTATTTGGTGCATGAAGCCAAAGGACAAAAAACATCGAGGGAGGGACAAATGGCATAAAATGGAGACAATGAATGCATGGTATGCATTCAAGACCCACACAGTCCATTTGGAGGATTTGGCAATGAGAGAGAGAATAACAACATTTCTTGAGTCAACCACTGACCCCTTTGCTGTTGAGTCTAAGATATCATCGTTCATGCAGGCGAAAATATATTTCCTCAAATGTTATAGAGTGGAAATGGTGACCCCATGTGCAGCATGTAAAATTATCTGAAGTCAAGGAAATGATTTTTAAGCACGTTCGAACTGTCGTGCTTCAACAACATGAACTTCGTACTTTTACAAAGCCTTTTAGAAGACTATGTAAATATCCTCCATACCTTTGAATTAAACTCAAGTATCATCAAATCAAGCATGATCAAGAATATGTTGCAAAAGGAGTTCAAAGACCAGCTTGGATTCCACAGCCGCCTTCAGAAAAGTCAGAATACTTTGGTTTATGACACTACAGCAGGAGGAAGTTATGTAGAAGTAACCATTAACTGTTGGGGAATAACTGATGAACAACTGGTCACGACAGCAGCCTCAAGAATTAAGGCTAAAGTTTCTTCCTCACCGAAAATGCCATGGCTGCTATCTGTAAACAAACTTGTAGGAGATGAAGAACCTGAGGAGCTACTTTCCACATTTCTTTCTACTTTGAGGAATCCACACAGCGATAAAGACCCGACAATTCTAGCTCTGACTTCATTACTTAGGTCCCATGTAACCTGACATCGCACATCATTCCAGGTAAAACTCTGTTATGTTACACGGACTTACCCGAAGTCGAGTGATAATTGATGTACAAAAGAAATTTTCACTAGGAATTATCTGCAAAAACGTCTTAAACCTTCATGACACTTGGGGAAAATATGAACTAGAACAGAACCCAGTATGTCCTCAGGAACTTGCAACTCGAATGCCAGGCAATGGTGATGGACAGTGATGACTTCAAGGGTGACACATTGACAGGAGAAAATGCATCTCATCGCACAAATGTAGTGTTTGTTCAACCAGAGGTTCTTATAGTTGTGGCTACTGATGAGTCTCCTGAACTTCAAATACCTAAACAACAAGACATGGAATCTCTGTGTGAAGGTAGTACGCTACTAGAAATCCCTTTCAACAATACAAGATCTTTCAGCATGGTACTCCAACCATTAGATCTGACGCCAACATAGACCATTCTTTTGTGCTATAAGTCAGAGAAAAAAGAGGATTGATTCACAGCCTAGTACGCCTAGATGAAAATGAAATCAATTACAAGTGGAACAACAAACAGTGGGTGCATTTGTTGGGTTTCAAGCATCTCTTCAACCAGCAGTGGTCAAGAGCAAGCCTCATTATTTCCTCACATTTCCTCACCCTCTTCATAAAGCTATAGTGCATGCAGTTATGGGATAGAATGGTAGATGCAGCAAACATGGAGAGCATGCCATACATATAGTTAGTAGGTGACCAGCCTGTTTATACTCTGATTGTAGAAATCAAATATGAACACCCTGAAAGATTTGATGTCATCTTACCATGTATAGGCCCATATCATATCCGTTGTTCATTTATACATGCAATCGACAAACGGTTCCATGGATCAGGACTGTCAGATATCCTTGTTACTGCAGGCGTGATTGCTGAAGGTTCTGTTGATGAAGCACTGAGAGGTAAGCATTACAAGCGAAGTATTAGATTTCTCTGACTTATGTGTGAAGCTCTCATCAGAAGAATAATTCAACACGATCTTGAAGTTTGGACCTCCTTGTCTCAAGATGATTTGACAATTGAACAACTTATGTGATCCATAGTCATCTTCGTCAGACCAAAGAGAGAGAGAGCTTCATTGCTCTTGAAGCCAGTCCAAGCTTTCATAAATGCCTGGGAGATCAGTCTGAGGGGGTATTGAGAAATCAGGAAGTCCAATGGCAAAATTCTGGATGTCATTCCTTCAGATGACAGAAATACTCATGATGAACCTTCATGCCATCAGAACACAAAACTGGGAAGAGTTCAAGGGAACACTAGGCTTGATGCTACTTTGGCTGATGATTTATGACAATGACAAATATGGAAGATGGATGATAGAATATTGGCTGGAAATCACCAACCTGCCAGAAGAGAGAGTAGTATATATGATTATTTTTTTGCACAGTTCATTACACAAAATCCATATTGGTGTTTACCTCTTGATCTCTGGATTGAGATGACTATGAATAAAGGATCAAAATTGAAAGCAGGATGGCTCAGAATATTGAAAAATGAAAAGAAATTGTCGACAGACTCCAGAAATGTTAATTCCATCAACTGTGTACTGTCATCAATGCATGGCATTGCCAACAGTACTGCCTCAAAGATGTAACACAGAGAGAACACAAAAACTCGAATCAAACAAGATGAACAAGCGGTACAGGACATTGAGTTTGGGTGTGATCATTTGACATAGACAATCCAAATTTAAGGTCACTTCAATCTGGGATGCTGGCATCCTCAGCTCTTATTGAAGAATTTGAAACAGCGCATGCAGATGGCAAAAAACTCTTCCAAGACTTTTGCAGTGATCGAATAAAGAGCAACAAAAATCAATTCCACTCAACCATTCATCACAATCGTAGACGTAATTTCAGCAATGCACCTGCTGAACTAAAAGGTAAAAAGAAACAGGTCTTGAGACTTGAGGCCATGGAAAACAAAGCCATGACATCTGTCATATCTCTGGCAGAGGTTGACAGTGAAAAGTTTGATCTCGTTGAGGTCATGACTATCGTGACACACGAATGTTTGCTAATATTCAGCATAGATTTTATCGCTATTTTGGACATGGGAATCATGTGGCACTTGGCAGCACCAACCCTAAAAGGCAGTCAGCAATCAGATGGAAACAGCTTCTCTTGGAGAGATTATGCTTGCAAAGTATTTTCAATCATCATGGCTAGACACAAAAATGCATCTCAGACTGTTCAGGTGAATGAAAGGAATCTGAGGTTCAGCAAGTCTGAGTGCCCTAAAAACATTTTCATCAAAGCTCTTGACAAATTTTCATCACCCAAAGCTTTCCAAGAACTTCTTCAAAACACTTCTAACAAACAACGACAGCAAGTTGTGTCATCTTACCAGAACAAAGCAGAATTCAGAAATATGAATGCCAACACGCTGAGGCTGATACAACCAGTTTATCTACTCCAACATCATACATTCTGGAAATCAGACAACAGTTGTGATTGATGCAGAAGACACAGACATTCTTGTCGTGGCGGCATATGTTGCACATGCTATGGAAGGAACACTGGTGTCAAATGCAAGCTAGGTATCTTAGACTGCTGGGTGCTGTGCTCAGGTGAGATAGCAAAGATCATAATCCCACTTCACGTCTACAGTGGTTGTGACTCTACATCAGCCTTTTTGGCCATGGAAAAACGTTGTATGACAAAGTATGCTCTTCCGAATAAGCCCCGCAGTGGCTACAACAAACTGGACAAAGTCTGCCTATGATGCAAGCTCTGAAAGGTGCTATGTCCATCTTTACCATAAAGTATACATATAATGACAAACATTGTAGATCCCTCCGGGAGGCCCGAGCAAGAAAATGGAAACTGATGAGACACAAGTCGACGGTTAGACTTCCATTAGACAAAGATTCTCATGACCTGCATATGGAAAAGGTGAACTACCAAGAGTTCATTCTTCTGAATTATGATAAGCCGGAGTCACCCCCAACTCCGCTGGATCACGGATGGACACTCAAAGAAGGCATATGTGCACCAGTGGGCTACAGCAAACCAGCGCTCGCAAGGCATCTCAGCAAATCAGTTCAGCGACATCTTCAAGATCCTACAGAAGATTTTGAACATGATGGAGCGGATGATAACAATGATGATGAGGATGAGGATGATGATAATGAATCAAATGCAGAGAATGATGATGATAATAATCACATTTATGATGTTTAGCTTTATTTTTGTTTATTTTATATAAATATAGTATTTATTTTACTGAATCCTTGAAAGATAAAATTTGATATGATGTTTTTTAGGTCTGACATAAGATGGAGGCAGCCATCTAGGATTTATGACTCAAAAAGTTAGCCCACACTTTTGCAAGGTATACCCCGGCTTAATATGAAAATTAACATCAAACCTCGATCTCTGAAGACTGGCCACGGGATCTATAGCAGGGTCCTCTACTCTAATGGTTTGAATGAGCGGAGAAAACAGTAAATATTTTAAACCTATATGAAGCAGCTTACTGATGTCTTTTATTTATTTATCTATTTATTCACTGTTTTAGTCTAAGATATGAAATTTATTTTTTATTTCTCACTGTATATTTTATTGTTTTCTGACTTTTGAAGGCCAAAGTTTAGGTGCATGTTGGCTTATATATATATATATATATATATATATATATATATATATATATATATATATATATATATATATATATATATATATATATATATATATATATATATATATATATATATATATATATATATTCAACAGGCGGAGTTTTCTCAAAACCCAGTAATACAATGAAGGCAGGGGAAGCACACCAACAGGTCAAGAAAGTCACATTTATTCAATTGCAACGTTTCGAAGCCAACCAGCAGGCATCATTTTCAAGCTACAAGTAATAATACCTAATTAGTACAATAAAATTAAGTGACAAATATTAAAATACACAAAATAAATTACATTAAAACAAGCAAAGTTAAAAATATGAATAAGGACCAACCGTTGAGTGTGGAGGCAGAGGAAGGACTGACCAAAAACGTAAACAGTTCACGAGAGATAAAGAGGTGAAGACGTGGCATGGGTGTTCAGTGAGGGGACCGTTTTTTAATAAACAATGATTCAACATTGTTTAAAATAGAAGACCGTATTAATCGATTTCTGAAAAGCCTAAAAGACCGTGGCATTATCACTGAGAACACTTATCAGTCCCTATACAGCTCAGGGTCATCTTATGGTTCAATGTACGGCCTACCAAAGGCCCACAAAGATAATGTTCCTATCCGCCCTATCTTAGCTTCTTACAATAACGGTAATTACACACTAGCAAAATATCTAGTTCCCATGCTTGTCCCCTTGGCCGAAAATTCTTACTGCTTTAAGAATTCATATGAGTTCAAAAATACTATTCTTGCTCAGGACTCGGATCTTGTTATGGTAAGCTTTGATGTCGAGTCTTTATTTACGAATGTACCTGTACAACAGACCATTGATATTATTTTACATAAGCTTTTTCCTATGGATGAGTCTCGTTTTAATGGGTTCTGTAAGAACGATTTCAAGAAATTTTTAGATCTAGCGGTGCGGGACACCGTTTTTGTTTTTAACGGTTGTTCTTACTCACAAATTGATGGTATGGCTATGGGCTCTCCACTTGGACCCATCTTCGCCGGTATCTTGATGTGCTCGCTGGAAGAGCACATGTTTGATGCTTGTCCCCTTAGTTACCATCCACTATTTTATAAGCGGTATGTGGACGACACATTTGCGCTTTTTAGAAGTCAGTTTGACGCCGAGAGGTTTTTAGCTTTCATTACTTTCATTTCATCCTGATATTAAATTCACGACTGAACACGAGACTAACAACCAGTTGCATTTTTAGATATTTTAATAATGCGATCCCCTCAAGGCTTCTCTACTTCTGTTTTTAGAAAAAAAAAACATTTACTGGTCTTAGTACAAATTTTTATAGTTTTTGTTCTTTTGATTTTAAGATTAATTCCGTATTAACCATGCTTCACCGACCCTTTGCTTTATCCTCTAGTTGGCAAGCTTTCCACAATGAAATCACGTTCCTGCAAAAATACTTTAACAGCAACTGCTTTCCTACCCACTTATTCTTTAAACATGTCTCCAAATTTTTAAATAATATTTTTGTTCCACGCCATCCTACTCCTCACGTTCCTAAACTACCTTTCTATTCCATTCTTCTTTTTATTCAAGACACAATCTTTTATAAAGAACTCAGATCTCTAATATCCCGTCATCTCCCTGCCGTGAAAATCAAAATTATACCCAAAAACCCAAAGAATATCGGTAGCCTTTTCAGCTTCAAAGACCGTTTGGATCCTCTGATGACCTCTCGTGTTATTTATAAGTTTACTTGTCCTCTATGTAATCGAGGAACCTATAATGGATCAACACATAGGTTACTTAAGGTCCTAATCGACAGTCATAGAGCTGTCAGCTATAGAACTGGCACTAAACTTTCAAATCCCGAATTTTCCAACATAAGGGATCATGCCGATAAATGCAAATATTCTATCCAGTACAAAGACTTTAAGGTTTTGGGCAGAGCCTCTAATCACAAACTTTTAACAATTAATGAATCATTGTTTATTAAAAAACGGTCCCCTCACTGAACACCCATGCCACGTCTACACCTCTTCATCTCTCGTGAACTGTTTACGAGTTTGGTCAGTCCTTCCTCTGCCTCCACACTCAACGGTTGGTCCTTATTCATATTTTTAACTTTGCTTGTTTTAATGTAATTTATATTGTGTATTTTAATATTTGTTACTTAATTTTATTGTACTAATTAGTTATTATTACTTGTAGCTTGAAAATGATGCCTGCTGGTTGGCTTCGAAACGTTGCAATTGAATAAATATGACTTTCTTGATCTGTTGGTGTGCTTCCCTGCCTTCATTATATATATATATATATATATATATATATATATATATATATATATATATATATATATATATATATATATATATTATATATATATATATATATATATATATATATATATATATATATATATATATATATATATATATATATATATATATAGGTATATATATATATATATATATATATATATATATATATATATATATTGCTATATATATATATCCATCTTGAATATATATATATGTATATATATATATATATATATATATATATATATATATATATATATATATATATATATATATATATATATATATATATATATATTTTATGATGTTGCTTTGTAATATGTATATATATATAATATTATATATAATTTACTATTTTATTTTCTAAGTATCGCCAGTATTCCAGTCAATTTAGATAATTCATCCACAAAAATATTGGGTACTCTAAGGTGGTAAAATCACATTGAGTTAAATTTCTTACACAAAAGCAAAAAAATTAAAAATAATTCTTTCAGAGAGCTCCAAATGGAAGACTATATATTTTTAATAAACTTTCTTCAACTTCAGACACGTCTCTTTTCGTCTGTTCAATCCTCTTAAAAAAACTTTTAGACCCAAGGCTAAAAGTACGACCCTGGAATTTTGAAAGGAAAAGAGAGAGAGAGAGAGAGAGAGAGAGAGAGAGAGAGAGAGAAAGAGTACATTTGTATTTTGACTAATTCCTGTAAAGAGAAACATTTAGGAATCGTATAATATGGTGTTCCATTGTCTAATTTTTAAGCATTAGTATCTTTTACATAAGATAAATAAATCTCATAAACGATTTAACGGATAAATACTAACAAAGAAATAAATAAAAACTGCCGAAAACTATCAAAATCAAGCAAAATCACATACCTCGAAATGGCAACTTCACATCCTTTCTTTAAAGAGGAGGAAAGATTAATTGAAATTCTTTAAATTCCTGGGGCGAATGAATTATTCAAGCCCCCTCCTCCATTCAAACGAGGGTCAGCCCGCTACTGGACACCTGCATCTTGTGTTCAAAGTAGATGGTTCACTATGAGTTTCGTGCAATACTTCACCCATTGCTCAATATAATATATAAAGAAATATATGTAAATATGATCAAAATATGTTATATACGTCATATATTTTTATATATAGATTGCTGGAATATAAAATTTGTTAGAAAACGATAATATATATATATGCTGGGAGATATAATATATATATTATATTATTATATATATATCCATTCTATCTATAAATACCAAAACGCTTTATAATGATAGTCACCTCCCTGCTTCTAGAACTTAATATTTTATCGCATATAATATATATATATATATATATATATATATATATATAATATATATATATATATGCAAAAGAATCGTACTGGTAACGCCTGTAATTCTAATAATTATCTTAACTTAAATTTGTTTTTGATATAAGCTCAACTTAGCCGAAAAATTCTGAGCTTTGAATGGCGGTGCGAGAATCGAACCCGCATTACCATATTGGTTGCCGACCTCTACGAGAAGGATAAAAGTCTATTGTCTCATACATACCTGTCGGAAGATATATTTTGTTTTAAAGCTTTTTGTGGCCAAGTGGGCAATCATTTTTATTTGATAATATCTAGAATCTAATTTTTTTAGTAAAAGTATTTCACAATGCCCTTTACTTTCGTAATTTCGCCTTTTGGATATGTGTAACATTGTGTAAAAGTGACCATTTGATTGTACATAAATATTTCAGCCCAAAAGCAATAAAAACGATGAAAACCATTTAATGATTGAGGATGGGAGCTCTTTTAACATAGTATATTGTAGAGGCGGATTTTTATCCTTCTCGTAGCCAGGTCGGCAAAAATTTTTGAATATGGAAACATGGTTCGATGCCATACAGGTCTTCAATTTCTTCCTTTAGATAATGCCCTTCGTAGTTTTATAAACAAGTGAAATAAATAGATTTTATTGATAAATATTATGTGTATTTTTGTGTTTTTTAATATTACAATATCTTTATATTTATAATTTTTTATGTTTGTGATTTTGTAACAGAAAACAATGTTTTAAAAAATAATTTCTAATTCAGACTAAAATAGTGAATTTAAAATTGACATCAGTAAATTTGCTTCATAGGGTTCAGATATTTAATTTCTGCTCATTCAAAACTTATAGTTGATTTCCAATGATGTCAATCTCAGAAGAGGTTTTGTTTTTTCATTTAATATCTTGTGGGCTAACTTTTTTAATTCCTTTGATCTTATGTTAAAAAAATTTTTGGGAATTTTCTCTTACAAATGCATTATTTTTAAATTTTTGATAAGGATTTTTAGTCGAATTAATTTTTGTTTCATAATATCAATTAATTCAACTGAGCTATTATAATTTAAGTGTTGTGTTATTTTTTATTAATAAAGTCGTAAATTTTCAGATTGATCTGAAATTCTAAGGTTATCAACATTGTGAATTCTGTTATGGAACAGATATTGAGATCTGATAAAAGGGCAAGGAGAAATAATACCCTATTTAACAGCTTATTTTTAAGCTAAAAAACAGTGTTTCATTGCATTGATCTTACCTTGAATAGGATTGATTGTGAGCAACCAATCCTTTGACCATAAGGCAACAGCTGACATTGATAAACATGTTTTGTTCTTTTTTTTGGGCATGGCCATGAATTAACAGTTCCAGAAGGGAAGAGTTTTTGTTTGATGGAGTGATGCCTATTTACTCTAGAATATTTCTTGTTTAATTTTTGATACCTCACACTTGTTTTGACAAACTTAGTTTTTTTTCAAGTGATTGATTAATGCATTTTCTAAGGGATCACTGTTACCTTTAGAGTATTCAGTCGTAATTTTTAATGTTATGAGAGTTCAGGTATCTGGCTGAAGTGAAAGTTATATTTTTGAATCTTGTGATTAGTTGTGTAATAACCAGGTACTTGGTACATCGTGACATTATATTGTTTGGTGCCCAGAGACCCGGGAACAAAACAAAATATCACTCTGGTTTATGGTTTATACTGGTGGTGTTAGGTATATATTTTGATAGGAGAGTGACCACACAGTTATTTTTTGCTTTGTATTGTGAATTATTTAGTTGAGTAACTTAGAGAAATTGGCTCTGTTCAATGTTCAGAGGTTTTAGCAACTCCTTCCATCCAAGAGTTATCTGAATCCAACCTGACTAAGGCACAGTGGATTGCTTTTAGCAGTAGCATGTGGGGGTAATGTGTCTAGTGGTATGATTAAGGCACAAATCAAATATATTGCAATCCAAGCATTGATGGACTCTGGCAAAGTAGATGAAGAGTTAGGAGAGGTGCAGGAATTGTTGAATGCAGCTGAGGCAGAATTTACAGATAAACATGAGCAAAAGAAAGAGAAAAGTGATGCAGAAGCAGAGCTTAGACGTATAAGCAGAAGAAAATTTGATTAAGCTGAGGATACAGGCTGAAAAAGAGAAAGAAAGAAAAGCAGAAGAGAGAAAAGAAAGAGAGAAAAGAGAAAGAAAGGAAAGAGAAGAAGAAAAAGCAGCAGAAGAAGAAAGAGAAAGAGCAAGACATGAAATGAAAGGAGATGGAGTTAATAAAGCTCGATCCACATTACCTGTAACACCGTCTAACCCTACTCAAGGTAATTCAGACCCTGTATTTGATGTAGTAAGAGTGCAGAAGTTAATTCCAAATTTACAAAAGAAGCTCCAGATGAGTTTTGTCACTTTGAAAAAGTAGCTTCAGGTATGGGATGGCCAGAAGGATAAATGGTCGGTCTTGTTACAGATTGTTCTTATTGGTAAAGGAAGAAGTGCCTATTTAGCCTTATCAGCTGATCAGTGTAAGAGGTACTTAAACACAATGTGCTACAAGTTTACCAGATGACTGAAATGAAAGAGATTCAGATCTTTGAGAAAGGATGATAAGATGACTTCCTTGGATTATCCCTACAAAGTAAGAATATGTTTTAAACAATGGTTGGAAGCTGCTAAAATTAAATCTATGGACAGACTTCAGGAGTTAGTAGTCCTAGAGCAATATCTTAGAAGAATTCCTGAACACATTAGAGCCTATTTAAGACAGAGAGGTTAAGAAACTTGAGAAAGCTGCTACACTGAGTGAAGATTTTAACATAATTTGTAGCAAAAGGAATTATAATGTCAAATACCAGAACCAACAACACACAGGTTTTAGGCCTCATCCAAATTTCAGGGACATTACTACTGGAAATCCTTCTAGTGGCTAAATACAATCGTAACATCCCTCAGCAATTGAATGTTAAATCCTCATCATCCAGTTTCTCAAGATAGATACAGACGACTAATGTTGTCTGCTTCAAGTGTGGAAGAGTAAGACACTACAATCGAGATTGTTATCAGACAGGGCAGCAGACAAAGCCAGATGGTCAAGTGGTTAAAGGTAACCAGGTGAAACAAACTACGAAGAGCAGTGTGGGGAAGACTGAGATAGTTGGGAAGATGAGACAAAACAAGCAGAGTGTTTAGCAACCAGTGGAAATGAAACCTCAAGCAGTGAGTGGCTGAGCAGCTTGGAGGCTTTTAAGCCATACATCTATGAAGGTATGCTGACAACTCAAGGAGGGAGTGTGCAGGTACCAGTCAAGGTATTACGTGATACTGAGAGTAACCATAGTGTGGTAGCTCATGGTGCTCACCCACAGTTGGAGAAGAATCTCACCGGAGATTCAGTTATTTTGAAGGGTATAGGAGGAGGAGAGGTAACTCCTATCTGCCTCTTGCGCCTGTCGTGTGAATTGGTGACAGGTAATGTTGATTTTGCTGTAAAGGACCCACTAGCCGCTGAAGGTGTGCATGTTTTATTGGGTAATGAAGTTAGTGGTGTACCATTTGTTCCTTGTCCTATAGTGACAGACAAACTGTTTGAGGATTAGTTCTACGGTAGATTTAGAGAAGATAAACCCCCACCTGTTTCCAAGTTGTGTAACCACCATGAGTATGAAGAGAACTACGTGTGCAAGTGAAGAAACTGACGATTTACCTGTACCAGAAGGATCAAATGAAGGATCTTTGAGCTTAGAAGAGCTGTTCCAGGAAAGTAAAGTTTCCCCTAGTGTTATTAATGAAGGGATTACCCAAGGAGACGAGGATCCTGTTGTTATTAAAGAGACTCAGAGTAGTGAAAGTGTTCTGAAGATAGTAGTGAAACTACAGTAGCAGAGTTAGCAGATATTGAGAGTTCAGCCCTTGAAGTTGGCCAAGTGACTAGAGAGAAGCTAATGTGACTGAAGAAGAAGGATACAATGCTGACTGATGTTTTCTTCAGAGTTGTTGATCAAGAAGAGATGCAACAAGCTCCTACCTGTTATTATCTGAAGGAAGGATTGCTAATGAGGGAACATCGACATGCAGATATACTAGGAAATGCAGAATGGGGCGAATATCGTCAAATTTTTATTCCATATCCATTGAGGAAGCAAGTGGTAGCAGTAGCGCACAAGCCTGGACATATGGGAGTTAGGAAGACTGTTGAGAAGATTATGAAGTATTTTTTTCTGTCCTGGACTCCACAAGGATGTTAGCAGGTTTTGCAGAGAGTGTCACACATGCCAGATAGCTGGAAAACCGAATAAAACTATTCAGAAAGTCCCCCTACAACCCATAAAGGTTAGAAGAGAACCCTTTAGTAAGGTGATTACAGATGTAGTTGGGCAGCTTCTGAAAACCAAGAAAGGAAATGAATATCTGTTAACATTAGTGTGTCCAGTGCCAAGGTATCCTGAGGCGATTCCTTTAAGAAATACAAGTGCAAAGGTAATTGCTGAGAAGTTGGTGGAGTTTTTCTCCAAGTTTGGAATACCAGAAATTGTGCAAAGTAATAGAGGAACAAATTTTACTCCAAAATTGTTCCAGGATACGATGAACTTATTAGGAGTGAAACAACAGTTGTCAACTGCTTATTATCCAGAGACTCAAGGAGCCTTGGAAAGGTTCCACCAGACTTTGAAAAGTATTTTAACTAAGTAATGTAATGAATCAGGAAGAGAATGGGATGCTGGTTTACCCTTGATGTTGTTTGAAGTTAGGAATGCTTATCAAGAAAGTGTGGGATGCTCACCAAACGAAATTATTTTTGGTCGAGACGTGAGAGGTCCATTGAAGATTCTTGCAGAAAATTGGGAAAAATATCAAGAGGAAATCCAAGGAGAATATGTGAAGAATTTCAGGAAAAGGTTAAGAAAAATTAGAAAATTCTCTTTGAAATATCTGAAAATAAGTCTAGAGAAAATAAAAAGGAGATATGATGCTAAGACTAAACTAAGAAGTTTTAGTATAGGACAGCAAGTTCTAGTGTTCTTACCAGTGAAAAGATTTCCTCTTACCATTAAGTTTCAAGGTCCTTATAGGATGATAGAGAAGTTAAGTGATCGAACATATGTGACTGAAACACCAGGAAGAAGGAAACGACAGAGGAAGATACAAGTGAATCTTTTGAAACCTTACTTCTCAGAGACTAAAACTGAAACACTGGCAATAACACTGAAAACTTCATCTTCAGAGGACGATGATGGCTACATGAATTGGGAGCTGAAAGCAAGATGAACAATTCTTCAATATTAGAAAATTTTGAAGACAAATTAAAACATCTGAACGTTGAGCAATGTAGTGAATTACGTGAGATGATTCGAAGTTTCCCTGAAATTTTTGCAGATATACCTAGGCATACCTATTTGACAAAGCATGAGATAAAGATCAGAGAAGATGGAAAACCTTTTAAATAAAGCATATTGCTTATCACCTTTTCATTGGGATGCTTTTAAGAAAGAAGTTGAAAATTTGTTGCAGCATGGATTAGCAGAACCCAGTTCAAGTCATTACAGCTCTCCTTGTGTGTTAGTGAAGAAACCAGATGGCTCATTTAGCATGTGTACTGATTATAGGAAACTGAATTCCATCAGTGTGGCTGACATTTATCTCTTGCCTCTTATTGATCAATTTCTTGATAATTTTAGGCAAGCCAAATTTGTTTCCAAGGATATTATTAAATTTCCCATAGATGAGAATGCTAAGCTACTGTCAGCTTTCATTACTCCTTTTGGGCTGTATTAATACACTGATTTGCCGTTTGGTCTGATGAATGCACCTGCAACATTCCAGTGAGTGCTGGATGAACTGCTAGGATCCGTGGAAGGAGCGGGCATATACCTTGATGACATTGTGATTTATTCTAATACTTGGGAAGAACATCTGAAGATTTTAAGGAAAGTGTTCAAGTAACTACAGGAAGCAGGACTAAGAATCAACTTACAAAAAAGTGAGTTTGGAAAGGCAACTGTTTAGTATCTAGGATTTGAAGTTGGAAAAGGCCTTCTCGCTACTGTTGACACTAATGTAGAAGGTATCCGTAAGGCTACCCCCTCTACTATGAGGAAACAGCTACAAAGATATTTGGGGATGCCTGGATTTTATTGCTGATTCTGTCCAAATTTCTCAGCTGTAGTAGCTCCCTTAACTGACTTAACCAGTCTGAAGGCAAAGTTTGTTTGGACTCCAGAATGTCAAGAAAAATTTGAGAAGGTTAAAGCTATTTTAACTTCAAAACCCGTGCTTCAAGCTCCAGACTTCAATAAGAAGTTTGTAATACAAGCTGATGCATCTGACTGGAACTGGAGCTGTTCTACTTTAAGAATATGACAACAGTGTTCTGCATCCAGTGAGTTTCATGTCTTCAAAGTTGAAAAAGCATCATAAAACTTGCTCAAAAATTGAAAAAGAAATGTTAGCATTAATCACAGCATTAAAAAAGTTTGAAGTGTATGTGAACCAACCTAGGAATGAAGAAATTTTAGTGTTGTCTGACCACAACCCTATGTCATTCATCAATAAGATGAAAAATAACAATCAGAGACTGACCAGGTGGTCTTTATGCCTGCAGCCATATAATGTAAAAGTGAAACACATTTCAGGAAAACATACTCGTAATGTCGTACCAGATTATTTATCCCATTGTAAATCATTGGATTCAAACCCGGGATAACTAATCTTGTGGGGGAATTTTATGATGTTGCCTTGTAATATGTATATCATCCTATAGTTTTGATATATTTACTCTTCTATTTATCATGTGTTATGTGTAATAGTAATAATTATTGAAATATCAAGTGTAGTGTAATGTCAGATCTCAAAAGAGTTAGTGATTTAGATCACTTAACAGTATAATTTAGAATTAGTAAAACATTTTAATAGTAACATAGTATATTTTAGAACACATGTGAGTTGTGTTCCAGAGGGTTGTTTCTTCTGGTGAAAGATAAAGCACTGACAGGTCGAGAGCTACAATTGCTGATCCGTTCTGGAAACCAACTCGGGTTTTTCGTTTTGTTTTAAAACATGCCAGTCATAATTAGCCACTTGCAATCTGTTTTGATTATGTTAAGATTTCTGTAAAAGCTTTGTCCCGTACAAGAAGAAGACAAATGATTTCGCAATATTACTTACATTTTTCTGATCACGTATGGTTCTGATCGTGTCCCAGATTTTTTTTTTTTTTCAAATCTCGTATGCCCTTCTGAGAGTAAGATTACATGTCTCGATCAATTACGTCATGTTTTGTAAGATTGCACTTCAAAACATTTTGCTTCCTTCTTCCAGAATTTTCTCTTGTATCTCATTGCCAAAATGCCTTAATGACGTCATATGATTGTTTCCTTTCCTACTGGAATCCTAAAATTTGTTCATTCTGATTTCAGAGACCAAACAGTCTGGTTCTCTCTCTCTCTCTCTCTCTCTCTCTCTCTCTCTCTCTTTCTTCAAAAGAGAGAAATTTTAACGCAAAATATTTGTGGTTACTGGTGTTAATCTTAACTTTTGAGATCTGAACTTTAGGAAAACTGTAATGGCGACGGCAAACAAAAAAAAAGTGTGTTTTGTGAATTTAAAGCAGTTGCGTGATTTTGCAAAGGTTTTCACAAGCTTGTGTAAGATAAAGTGAAATTTACTTATTATTACTATGGTATAATAAGGTATATTGAGAGAATTTTGTCTTGGTGAAATTATTATTGATAAAAATTTTGTGTATTTTTATGTGTTATTGTGTTTGCAATCTCTTGATTTTTCACATTTTATATATTTGTGATTTAACGTTTATTTAGTTTACCGTTTAAATATTTCTTAATAATTTAACATTGTTTACTTGATATAATTTTTATTTATTAAGACTTACTTTTCAACTCTTGAGTAATTCTTGATAGTTTAAATTTTGCTTGATTAACTTAATTTCTTGATAAATGAAAGTTTTGTGAATTAGTTTTGTTTAATAATTTAACTCAAGAATTAATTAAATCTTGTGTTGTTTTCAAGTAATAGTAGGTTTTTCATAATGTGAATTCTAATTGTAAATTTTGATTGAATTTAAAAATAAATTTTTGTATTTAGAGTTTTTAAAAAGAACAGTGTTTCATTTGTTGAACACGAGTGAATAGGATTAATTGTGTGCATATGGTAAAGTGATAAACATGTTTTGTTCCTTTAGTTTTGCTGAAGTGAAAAAGACCAGGGAAACAGTTAAATTTGTTTGATGGAGTGATACCCTTTTGCTCCAGAATATTTCTTGTTTAATTCTTGTTTAATTTCTTATTTTGACATGATTAATGAGTTTTTTTAGGGATCACTGTTACCTTTAGAGTATTCAGTTGTAATTTTTATTGTTATGAGAGTTCAGGCATCTGGCTGAAGTGTGAGGTAAATTTTTGAAATCTGTTATTAGTTTTGTAATAACTAGGTACTTGGTACAATCTCAGACTATATATATATATACTATATATATATATATATATATATATATATATATATATATATATATATATATATATATATATATATATATATATATGTATATATATATATGTATATATATATACTAGACCAGTATGACCAACCTGGCGCTGCCTATGAAAACTGAATGACAACCAATAAACTCCCCCTCTGTCTGTCTGTCTATCTGTCTGTCTCTCCTCCCAACAACCCCTATAGGGGCTGAACTTGGACACTAATATCTGTCATTTTTGGTTATTTTTATATGTCATCATCTTCCCACTCCTTCTCACTCCCCCCCTTCCTTTCAGGGATGAACTTGGACTTAAAGGTATCAGGAGCGTCATATTCATCTCAGCAACCTCGAAAACTATGGATTAAACACTAATATCTGTTATTTTCGGTTATTTTTACATGTCACCCCCTTCCCACACCCCCCTTAGGTGCCGGGGATGTCTTATCCACACATTGTTCTTTATGAGGTAGTAAGTCATACGTATACCAAGTTTGGTTGAAATTGCTTAATGCATTTCAGAGTGTATGTGGAACATACACACATCCATTTATATATATATATATATATATATATATATATATATATATATATATATTATTATATAGTATATATATATTTATTTATGTATATATGTCTATATGTATTTTATTTTGAAAAAAATGAAAATAGGCTATATGATGGCTAGTATACATTTTCCATTAAATAGTTAAAAGAATTTTAAACTGCGTCTACTCTTAACTCTCATAGCTATATTATTGATGGAACATTCTGTAAGAATATATATATAAAAACATATATATATATATATATATATATATATATAATATATATATATATATGTATATATATATATATATATATATAATTTTTATGTTTAAATGTCGTTTAAAACCAGTTCTTTTGACAAAACTTCAGGAATATCATTGAAGGGGAATTATAAGTGAGAAAAAGTTTGGTAGTCGAAGTTGTCTCAAACACTCGACATCTTTTACCCTCCAACAACTCCAGTTGACAGTCAAACCACATAGCCATCAAGAGAGGAATAAGGTAATGCCGAATCTGCTGTACTGGTTTAGCGTCAACATTAGCCCACCTCCACCACGATAGCTAAGTGGCATGCCAAGTATAATTTCACCGCTCTTGTTGAGTAAACAAGTATGGCAGATTCGGCATTAACTTATTCCTCTCTTGATGGATAAGTAGTTTGACTGTCGACTAGATTCGTTGGAGGGTACTATGTCGAGTGTTTAAGACACTTCAGTATCAATTCATTTATCAATTCCCCTTAATGATATTCCCGAAGCAGCGTGAATTGGACATTAAACGACATTTGTAGCTTAATGATTGTATATAAATCCCTGTGATGTGATAAAAAATTCATATACATATATATATGTATGTATATACTTATATGTTTACATATGCACATATGTATATATGTACACAAACATACATACATACACACACACATATATATATATATATGTATATATATATATATATATATATATATATATATATATATATATATATATATATATATATATATATATATATATATATATATATATATATATATATATATATATATATATATATAATCACAAAGTGAAGGTTATAATCACAAGTCTCACGAAAAACAGATATATTTGACACAAACAGTTCCAGCAGGATCATGAATTTTCAAGGTCCAATAAAAAAGGAATATGAATATGTATATGTATATATATATATATATATATATATATATATATATATATATATATATATATATATATATATATATATATATATATATATATATATATATATATATATACATACATATCCATCTTACAATCACTAATTTAAGCTGAGGTATAAACCAGTTATTCCTGGAGGGCTGATTCTGACATTCACCTCTAAAGGAGGTAAATACCATGGATACCTTCCAGCTTGCCTTCCAGCTCTCCTGGAATTCTGGATGTGGGATATATTCGTGGACAATGCCCCTGGAAAGGCAGGGTTTGGAACTTTCATCTGTAGACAGACTCTGGGCGCTTCCCACTCGGCGTTACAGCAACGGATAGAGCTATATAGAAATTTATATATTCTAGTACCTTATTTTTCTGAAATCCAAAATATTGGGTCTGACATTGGAATGAGAAGTATTGACAGCATTAATTAAATATGTTTGAATTGAAATTGACTCACCAAATGGCTTTCATGCATTTTCTTCCTCTCTGGCTCTTTAATACAACGCAATATACTTTTCACACACACGCACACACACACATGTCATATATATATATATATATATATATATATATATATATATATATATATATATATATATATATATATATATATATATATTATGGTTTGTGTTATAAAAGACTGTAAAAATATAGTATGTATGCATCGTACTTGTGCACAGGGCTTATAACAGGATTATTAAGGAGACAATAAGGAGGTTTCTGATGCTGCGGTATAGAGGAATGGAATCAAGCAGAGAGAATAATAATAATAATAATAATAATAATAATAATAATAATAATAATAATAATAATAATAATAATACCTGTATAAAATTTACTTCATATCCTGCTTCTGGAGCAAATATTTGAGTTGTAGTAATCTTCAGTATTGAATAATGTTACAGTAAACTGAGAGCATTGATAAGACTTTTAAACCTTCATTAGACAGACCACTTTATCCTGAGATACTTTGCTCTGACATACTGATAAATTATCAACATAAAATAGTAAGCTTATGAAGGGAACCATATGTAGGGGAATGATATTCTTGCCCATAGGTAAAGGGGAAAGAGTGTAACATAGAATGAAGTTCTATTCTTCAAGATACGAGGGACCTATACTGTCTAAAAAAGATTTCGAATTAGACGCTCATTGCCAAAAAATATATCACAGAACTATAAATACACTTATGAATCACTGTATGATTTATGTACCAGGTTGTGTTCCAACCTGAAATCACTTTGAGCCATAATCTTTTGAACAAAAGACCTGTATGTACAATCATTGTATTTGAATGCAATGGCTGAGTAACGACTATAATTGCAGGATTAAATACGCTCTTATTAATGCTCAGTTAATATACAATCTATGTTCATCGGCATTTTCATATATACACATCTACTGAAGCTCTCTATTATTACTCTGTGTTCTAGTAGTTTTACAAATACAAGAATTCAGATTAAAGGTATTTATGTACTCATTAAATCCCGGAATTAATGAACACCATAATTGGTTGCTAAAGGTCTTAGAGTAACGTAATCTGAACGGTTAGTTTTACAATGTTGTTATATATATATATATATATATATATATATATATATATATATATATATATATATATATATATATATATATATATATATATATATATATATATATATATATATATATATATATATATATATATATGCATATTGTCATAAATATTCTACACTGCTTTAATTAAGAGGTCTTTCATCTTGCTTTATTTTTACCGTGACCTGAAGGATCCCAACTAGTTAATTGCCGACCCCCCAAATTTGCTTTATCTTTCCACATTTACTGCTGAGGCCAAATTCTTTTGGATAAACTCTAACTGGCAACCACTGCCACCCCAGGTGAGTGGGCTGCGAGGTGGTTTACTGGCGATGCAGTTTCTTAGTGCCTTGACCTCCCAACCATGTAGACATATCCCTCCCTCCAACAGTCTCCTCACCTCTGGAGACAAAAGACCATGCTGGATTCAGATAAGTAACAAAAGGAGCCCTTTTGGATTTGCTGGAGGACAACAGTCTCGCTATGCCACAGCTATCATCAATCAAACCAACAATATGAACTTGTCAGGAGGACATTGGAAAGCGGATGAAATCGACGGGTTAATCCTTAAACCTCTTCTCAAACAGGTGTTCCAAGAAACACGACCACCAGACGAATCGCAAAACAGGAGTTACTGAGGCCAAAAGCCACTAGGTAATTGTTTATTTTCCCTCCTTCTTGGGAACGGTCACCTGCATACCGTTGGAGACTTAATGCCACACCTACATATGCTTTGTATATATACTCCTGTAACATTTCATCTGTCCATATTTTACCAGTGAACAGGGGCACAGAAGGAAGTGCTCGAAATATATGGTTGCAACGTTCAAATAGTGTCTTATGGCCTTCTTATATATTCAGTATATATATATATATATATATATATATATATATATATATATATATATATATATATATATATATATATATATATATATATATATATAAATATATATATATATATATATATATATATATATATATATATATATATATATATATATATATATTACTAGAACGACCTCATTCAAACTGGATGGTATCTAATGGAGTATTTATTCAGGTACGGATACTTGATAGTGTGGATTGTTTGTCCAAGAAAGCTTGTAACTTTTTCTGAATAAATACTCCATTGATACCATCCAGTATGAACGAGGTCCTTTAGTAATTCTACTAATGCACAGAACAACTGTGTATGTGATAGTTAATATATATATATATATATATATATAATATATATATATATATATATATATATATATATATATATATATATATATATATATATATATATATATATATATATATATATATAATCAGTAAGCTACAAACGTCCTTTAATATCCAATTCGCTCTACCTCGAAAATAATATATTTTCATATATGTTACCGGAGGGGAATTTTTTAGTTGATTATAAGTTCGTCGTCCCGTGGGTTTAATATTAGTTCGCTCTACCATAAGAAATAATATATTTTCATATATGTTAGTTGAAGGGGAATTTTTTAGTTGATAATAAGTTCGTCGTCCCACGGGACGACGAACTTATTACCAGCTAAAAAATTCCCCTTTGGTAACATATATGAAAATATATTATTTCCGAGGTAGAGCGAATTGTATATTAAAGGACGTTTGTATTTACTGATTGTATATGAATCACGGTGATGTGATAAAAGTCATATATATATATATATATATATATATATATATATATATATATATATATATATATATATATATATATATACATATATATGTTACAGGCAGATAGCAAGACCAGGCATTTCGCAAACTGACTGAAATTTTCGGCAGATAGCGAAATGCTCTTAGGGACAGTCGATCCCAATTTGAAACCAATGAATTATTTACGAACGAAAAATTAAAAATATATTTAAATTCGCTGGAGAATGACAATCTCGCTATGCCACATCTTCTGAGTCTGCAGCTTCGCTTCTAGTTTGGTACTAGAATTAATTAACACGGTAAGTGTTGTCTGAACCAAAATTCAGCCTCCATGCTTCCAGCCCCACCTTGCTCCAACTCTCTTGTTTTTTACTAAGTTCTCTCCTTCCAGTCTCCCTTGCTGATGGTTAGTAGTAAAGGACATGAAGAAGTAGACATTCAAATGGAAGATGGTACAGTGCTAAAAAACAACGATGAGTTTAACTACTTGGGATCAATAATAACAAAGGAGGGAGCTACTGAGAAAGCAGTGAGACAGAGAGTGAAAGAAGCGTGGCGAAAATGGAGAGAAGTAACTGGAGTTGTTTTAGACAAGAAAATGCCATTAAGGCTCATAATGAAGATTTTATAAGACAGTTATCAGGCCCGTACTATTATTATATGGGGCAGAAACTTTGGCACTTAAGAGGAAAGAGGAGGGACTGTTGGAAAGAACCGAGATGAGGATGGTGAGATGGATTGCTGGAATATCACTACTGGAAAGGAGGGAGAGTCAAGATATAAGAAGAATGTGTGCTATATGTAAAGTAAAGGAGAAGGCTGGGGAAGCTCGTTTGAGATACTATGCCATGTAATAAGAAGAGAGGAGGTGGAACCAATCAAGAGAGATAAGAATATGCCAGTGAGGAGGGGGTGGTGGTGGGGGGAGGGCGTCTGTGGATCAGATGGATGGATGAGTTGAGGAGGGATATGGGTGAGGTGGGATGGGGAAGATGATGCAAAGAATAGAAATAGATGGAGAAAGTTCACTCGAGCGCCCATCCTTTCTATACAGAGGGACTGATGAGGTCGAAAGAAGAAGATAATTTAATATCGAATTCCTTATATCTTGGGAGTAATTTACTCCAAAATGGATTTATAATTGATAGATTATAATTCCATGCTCTGGCCACGGGAAT